>NW_027499727.1:0-46249 GCF_021521415.1 Bidens hawaiensis | reverse complement strand
CGTTTGGCACTGTTAGTTTTTCCCAAGGTAATCACTGTAACTGATTCAAGTTGTCTATAATGACAGCAGCCAATAAATTGAAAGTTCGTTTCGCAATGTCAATTTTCCCATATAAGCCCTGCAACTGAACGCCCTTTGCCAAATTCCGAATAATAATATATTATTCATAAATAAAATAATATTAACAATAATAATTATAAATAACAATAAATAACAAAAACAAAGAAAAGAAAAAAAATAAACAACATAATAAGACAAACTGGTGGGTTTTTCTAGAAAACCCCCTAATACGCAGCGTATAGCTTTATACGCGACGTATTAGGGGCTTTTTTAGCAATTTTGGGGGTGGCTGTAGAAAATGCGTTATATATAGCACTTTGATTGACAATGTGCAACTCTAATTCAAAATGAACGCTTGTTTTTTATTATTCAAGTACTTATACTTTGCTATATACTTTTGAATATTTACTTTAGAGAACTTATGTTTTCATCATGTTGTTTCGGTTCGGGCCACGTTTGCTCCCATGAAAGTTTAAAATGACATGAATGAATTCATGTGGTTTCTTGCGGGTCCTTTTAAGTCCCTCTGTCTAATGCCTGTCAAGTTTTCCATCAAATTTAATGGTTAAATTACTAGTTTACCCCTCACTCACTTTTCAATCGATTAATGCACCATCCAGGCTATCGAACTCTTCTCAATTCTCTTCTTCATTGTGATTCTTTATTGGTGCCCTAGTATATTCTCCTCTTTATCATCAGTGAGATCAAGGTCACACACTTACGGTCAATCAGAATTGAAATCCTCTTGTGGTGCAGGTACGTGCTATCGAATTTCCCGGATGGATACAAACCTGGCTCGAAGATTCTTGTGTTGTGTAACTCTTTCAATTCCTCAAATTTCTCACTTACTAATGATTGTTGATTTTAATTTTGATTGAAATTAGTTCAGTTTTATGTTAATTTTCGTTGAATCAAGATAATGAGGGTAGGATTTTGAAATCGGTTGATATTATAGAAGAGGACATGTGGATGGCTAAAGTGGGCTGGACTCCCACTTGTCCCATATGTGAAAGGGTATTCTCTACTATGGTGAAGATGATAAACAAGAAAGACAAATTTACAAGAATTAAAGCTATAGAAGTCATAAAATTGAAGATTGTGTTAGGAATTTATGTTTAAACTTGTTTGGTTATCTTGTAGTTTGTATTTGTACTATGGAAACACGTAATGGTTGTGTTTCTAATTGTCTAGTTTTTCACTCTCTTATGTGTTGAATATCAGATCATTAGTTCTTTAAAGTGTGGTCTGTAATCTATTTACATGTTTATTTGGTATTTAACGGCCATGTTGCAACCATCCTTAAGTTGGTAAGGTAGACAAGGAAGTTGGTCAGTTGCATGAGCATATGGGTAAGGTTGACAAGGAAGACTTTCAGTTGCAAGAACATGAAATATTCGACTATGTAACATCCCAAAAATTGCGGTCCAAATTTAACAACTTAGGAAAGAAGAAGGACAGAAAAAAAACAGTTCCAAAATATATGATGGAAAGTATGGAGTATCCCAATTTGAAGAAATAAGAAGGTGGGCTTGTCCCACATTGGTGAAAGAAGAAAGTGGAATTATCCCTCACGAATATAAATAAGAAAAGAGAACTTGTCCCACATTGCTATGAACAAAAATTGTAAGCTCCTTATAAGGAAGGGGACTCACATGATACTATTCTTGTATGACAAGACACACTCAATGGACTTAGCGAGGCTGCGAATCAACCGACGCGCACGGGCTTGGGCTCGGACATGGTCGTTACGCGGCAATGACACGTTTCATGCTACGTGGCATATCTAGGGCTAACTCAACAACCCTATTATTTCTATTGCGCTACGTGACGCTTGTTTATTTGATCTGCCTTGATACGTGACGAGACCAAAATTCAATTATAAAAGGGAGGTGATCCAGCCTTCATTTCTCGTTCAATCCTTTCGCACTTTCTCTAACTTTATAACTATTAGAGTATTGGTATAATGGCTTGAGTAGCCGTAACGATATCCTAATCCGATTAAAGGAAGCTTTAGTACACGAATCCAAAGCTCTGCCTATACATGGTGAGATTTTGCCATCGTGTAAAAGTTTCTAATCTCGTGATTATCTTTACGATTATAGGTTTTTACTAATATAGATGTACTACACTAGGTGCATAACACCAGGAAGCTCATAAATAGTAAACTTGCAAGGTTGAGACATTCGAGTTTTTGTACAATTCACATTTGCGTGAGACAACTGGTTTTCTAATACTGTCATGATGATTTTGTTTAACTCATTAAACTCATGTAAGATGGTCCAAATGCTTTCAAAAGGTTTTAATTACGTTACAGTGATTAGTCAATGTAGACTTATGGGATGGTTACTACTGGTATTGTGGGGTTTTGTATACAAGGCTTGCCTAATGGGCTATTACACGTTACATATTAGACAAGTGTTAGCCAATAAGTAATTTGACCATAGTCGCAGATACGATCGAGTGACAAACCCTTTCAGTAATTTGTAAGCAGACACGCGTAAAAATATCTTAATGTTGTAAGTGTAAAAATATGTCATTTACAAATGAAAGTACTCACCATTGTTTTCTACTGGTCAAATATTTTTTAAACATGTTTCAGGTAACTTGTTAAAGACACAGGAATGATGCATGTTGTCCTTCAGCTTAAATAAGTGGCTTATCACCGAAATAAAGAAACATGTTTTGTAAATTGAGGTTTATCTCGTTAAAACCTTTGTATACATAAATGTTGCTTTTATTCCAGTTTATGAAATAAGCATCATGCTGTTTTACACTATGATAAAATTTTCCTAACTACGGTCTTGCTGAATTTTCTGCTGCCAAATATTTTAATAAACACAGATACCACTATTCGTGTTCACGGCTCCCCCTCCCGGAGTATAGGGTCGGGGGTTTTTGACAACCTATTTAATGCAAGAAAAAGAAATGGAGGTCTTCATACCGAAGGAAGAATATGAAATAGAGGCACAATATGAGTATGACCATGATCCATATGAAGGTGATCATGATTCAGACTCAGAATGGTCAAATAATGATTGTCATTGGACATTGGGGTGTACTTGACTCATCCAAATATTTACTTACGACTCAACCTATACGCAATACCATCAAAGTGCCAAACATAACCTCAAAGTCATACAACATTGCACATAATGTCTAACAACATAGCACATAAATGCACATAAATTGTCAAACAACATAAGCAAGTCAAATGACATAATTCATAGCACATTAATTGTCAAACATAACACACCACAAGTCATTAATTGTTATACCCCCCCCCCCCCCCCCCCCGAAAGTCAAAATGTTCAATCATCTTGAAAAAAGTCATACATAACAGTCCATCATAAACAACTAAGCTTGTTAACTTAATTGTGGTGCTCATTGTGAAGTAGTATTTCTGCTTATGAACTTATTCCTCTCCCACCACTTAAAGACCTGCAAATTAAGATATTGTGGCCCAAATTTCCACAATTGCCACTTTTCAACAATTATCCCTTTCTTGGCGTGATACCTCCTGAAGTGAGAAAAAACACAATGATCATCATGATTCATTTACTGTTGATCTAGTCTTAAGACATCATCAGTTGTTAACCATTAGGATCACGATGTGTGTAAGTGTGTGTATTGAGAGGAAATTTGGGCAGCGTAACTAGAGAAAATTAAACAATATAATCAAACTGTTATAAATGATATAGATTACATCTTATATATAGACGATCACTCATTCGCTATACATGCATAGCGAATTAGCCACATTCGCTACGCCATTCGCTAGACATTCCCCTAGCGAATGGCCTGATATAATAACATCCCGAAAATCCGGTCCCGAAAATCGCAAATTTTTGGTACCGGTACCGAAATTTTCAGTTCGGTACCGGTATCAGGACGGTACCGGTATTGAAGGTAAAAAAATTCGGGAAATACCGGGTACCGGTACCGATACCAAAACTCAAAACTTTGGTACCGATTCGGTACCAACGGTAGAAAATCGGTACTGATTTAGGTACGGTACCGGTACCAATCGATACCAGTATCGAATTTGCTCATCCGTAACATATGCATACAACCCTTTGGAAGTGCATAGCCAGCTCATTGTCTTTATTGTGTGCCCATCTGATCTGATTGTAGAATAAAACGTCGTTGTCAGACTTAGAAGGTTAACCAACCAAATCAGATCGAAAATCCGTATAAACTCTATCTTATCACCAGACCCCTGCATAATCACGACTTCGCTCGTCTTTTCATCATAGTACCACCGATTGAAGTCCTTATAAAAGCTTTTTGGTAAAACCTTTAGCGGAACTTTCTTCAAAGTGCGCGGTGACTTTACCTTTAATGCCAATTTTCTCCACCCAATGCGAATATCAATTTCATCAACATATTGTCATTTAGATACCTAGGGCTTGTAAAACTTGAACCCATGATGAACTTCATGAACCAAATGCCGATAGAACTAATCAATCAATTGATTGTTCCCACAATTCATGAATGGTCTAAAGGCCAACGTATGTACGTCCCAACGTGGCATGGAGAGAGTGTCAGTAAAATGATTAAAATACTGAATACCATTCTCCCACTCAGCTTGGGTTCGTGAATCTACGACACAATATCACCTTTAACCGTCTTTACAACAACAAACTTCTTCATCTGGTACGCAGACAATCTGGCCTTTGACTATAGATAATCTTCCTTTTGAGCATACCTCAATGTCTCTATCCACTTGTTTAATTTCTTTGTGTTATATTAAAACATACCATCTGAAGTTTGTCTTTGTCTTTGTCTTTGTCTTTGTTCAGTTGGTTCTGGCCTCTTTCCTTTCTCTTTCTTTTTCTCTTTCTCTTTGCCCAACTCTCCTCGTCCTTCTTATAATGCTCTGTAGTGAAGAAAGGAATCCCCCCGTCAAAATTATTTCGTGTCTATATATCGGAATATTCCTCGGCCGTGTTATCCTCCATATCCACATCATCATAGCAAGTATCCCAAGATGGAATACTTGGATCAGCATCCACATCTCTTGCATCTCTCGCTTCTCTAATTCCTCCATATCCTCCTTGTTAAGGTTAAGTAATATGACAATTTGTTCTTTTTTAAATTGTGATAAACAAACTCACCTTCTTAAATCCCATCCGCGTTAACTATACTCATCACAACCCTAGTCATGTCAACAAATAAGATAGTCTTCACTTTCTGTGTGCTGACGGGTTGGACTTCAATAGAATCATGATAAAACACAATCCTTAATTTCTTCAACAAATCATCTTTGCATTACAATTGAAGGATCACCTCGTTTTATTTCTTGATTTTCTCCCCCTGAGCAGCCGTTAGGGCTCTCAACCGATCATTCCCTTTATTTAAGAATTGTAACCCCTTCATCATCAAAATCTGATCAGTACGGATAGACTCTTAAAATTGACGATCAACACACATCTGGTTCTCTTGTAAATGCAGCAAGTTCATCAAATGGTAGATTTGATGTTGAACTGGTAATTTGTAGAAGCCAGGATGAAGATGCATCATTGGATCCTATGGTCTGTTAAACTGCATAAATGGAACCATTTGTGTAGGCCTCGCCACTGTTCCAACAGATATGGTGGGGCTTTCAGTTGCACTAGCCTGTTGTGGAGGAGGAATCGGAGATTTAACTTAATGTAATATTGGTCGCGGGATGGATGAGAATCTTGGATCTATTGAGGTAGTAGTCACCAAAGTAACCACCAGAGTACTTAGAGTAGTACTGGCAACATATGCAGGAGGAGTAGGAACAACTGTAGTAGGAACAGCTCCTGGAATCTCCTGTTCTGGGTTTTGTATAGAAACCCCAGTTCCTCTTATTCTCTTAGGATGCTCATCAGTAGCAACAACCTTTCCCTTAGCCTTTCTTTTTCGTGCCTCAGCACGACCATCACCACCATCACTACCATCATTTCCACCACCACTACCATCTTCATGCTCAGAATCAGAGTTGTCATGGATCCAATGATCATTAGATGGTGGCTGGTATAAATCACTAGCTAAATGACCAATCAACTACTTAAACCATGATTCTCTGCATTGTGTCTTCATTCATATGCTCCAACTTGATACGATCAAAGGTAACCTCTGGATCCTTAGGCAAACTCGACACCAAGTGATCTATAATCATTTGAAGGAATCTAGGTACATCATAAACTTATTCGTCTTTGTCGTGCAATTTTCCTTCAAATGATAAAATACCATCTCTAAAAAATTAAATCTCTAATTCAGCACTAATGCAACCATAGCATATTGTAGCATATTGTGGAACTGGTTGAACCCACCTCCACGTCCACCTAAACAATGTATCAACACGAGTAGTAGGTATTTGTACTGCTCACAAAGGTTATCTTTATCGTATTGTGAGGCATCAAGATTCCTAGCATACTTTAATCTACCAAATAACCCTTTGATCAACTCTTTATCAAACTTGTAGACATTATTATCATTATTACCAAATAATAACGCACTCCGAATAATCTGAGGTGTAATGATAACCTTGCAACGTTGAATTGTAGCTTCAATGTGATTCTCTTTAGCTACATATCGAGTCATCTCCCAAAACGGTCTAATAATGTTGTAATACACATGGAGATTGGTAGAATTAGCTCGGTATGTACTTGAGCATCTCAAAAAACTGATAGCACCTCCGAATGTTGCCCTGTCAGAAAAGTTATGTCCCAAGAAGGCAACAATGTTATGCTTCTTGTCAGCCACCTAACCAGCAGCAGCAGGTAACAATGTTGTGCCTTGTCAATGAGGCTCATTCATTAAAATACATAACCTTTGGAATTCATTCGTTATAATTTTGATGAATGAACATTAAAACATAGCGAACGGACACGAATGGTTCATATTGACGAATGGGTCAAAGTCAAAATTGAAATCCAGGAAAGTCAAAATGCAATTTCAAATCTCAATTAACCTTGAATGCAAACAATCAACATCCAAAAATCAGTACCATAGAATCAATACATGATTGATAACACACATATGAATACTAATATCGTTTAAAACAGGTTTAGAATGTCGATTGAAGTGATTAAAGTCCGTTAGGATTTTAACGCCAAAGGCTGTTCGAAACAGTTCCAAATCAACAATTAACTCATCAATTAGATGATATTCTACCTGTATACAATGAATGATGATGAATCTATTAACAATTGAATACACCAATTGATTGAGTAAAAATTTAGCAGAGTAATAGTAGGTGTGAGGGAGAAACGAGGCATATAGTAGGCAAACGAATGAATGTCCATTTGTTATACTGTGGTATTTATACCCTTTACAATACTGGCATAGACTCCAGGACAATGAATGGGCTTATTCGCTACATACGTAGCGAATGTCCATTCATTCGCTTAGCACATTGACGAACGAGTCCTCATTTTCTACAATGTTAGCTTATGAAACAGTAGCGTATGAGTTACAAGACGAATGAGTGTCATTCGCTAGAATTAACTAGCGATTTGGGTCCATTCGTTGTAACCACATAGCGAATGAAGGCATACGATAGCGAATGAATGAAAATTTACCCATATAACACTGTAAAATCATAAATTACTCTTCAAAACCAATATTTTGAATTAAATAAATAAATATTATCTTAAAATCATGGGTAAACCTTTTCAACAAGATGGTAAAATCCATAATTCTTATCAATTGTTGGTGCATAAATGTCAGTAGTTCATAGTCTAGTGTCTGTAATCGAGTCTGTAATGTTATTTATGTTTTTGTTTAAGCGAAGTTGTTAACAAGTTCGCCTAGGCGAACTTGTTAAACAAGCGAAGTTATGGACAACTTCGCCTGAACATATCAGGCGAAGTTGTCGTGTATATATAGTCCTAGGTTACGGGCTGTTTAGAGTTAATCGTTGAGTTCATCGAGTTGATCTAAGCTGGTTTGAGTTCATTGTAACGTGAGGACGAGAGTCTGTATCAGTGATTCATATCACGTGAGTTCAGTTATCAATATATAACGTGTTTCGGTTTATTCGTGTGTGTTTGTTTGGTTTGCTTTCTACGCTCGTAACGATCTACGCAGGGATTCCGCACCTGAGTAGACCGAGATATCTCGTGTGATCCGTCCAGGGAACCTACAATTGGCATCAGAGCATTTGCTCGATTGTGTGGTTCGGGATATTCACGCGGGTGTAGAAATCGTCCCGTTTCGACTATTCGCGGGACGTGTTTTCTGTGTTTTTGATCATTCTTACCTCCTACCATCGTGTTCAAGCCTTTACACCGTCAAAAACCTCGTTAAAATCCGATTTACAGATCTGCAAATCTTCCGTGTTCATCAGGCGAAGTTGCCGTCACTGTGCGTAGGGTTTCGGCGAAGATATAAGGTTAAGCGAAGTTATCCACAACTTCGCCTACCTTCTCAAGTTCGCCTAACTCAAGCGAAGTTCTCTACAACTTCGCCTACCTCTTAAGTTCGCTTACCTCAAGCGAAGTTAAGAATCAGCGAAGTTAATCAGCAGTGTTATCAGCGAAGTTCTCTACAACTTCGCCTACTTCAAGCGAAGTTATCCGTAACTTCGCCTACAGTACTTTAATATAAAAAAAAAAAAATTTCTTAATTTTTTAGGTTTCTTACTTTTCGGGAAAGATGTCGTCGATCAACATCTCTGAGTTAGTGAAGATGGAAGTTGAAGCAGGGTCAGCTACCAAGGCCCCAAGATTGCTGAAGGGAACCGATTTCGTTGCATGGAAGGATCGGTTCATACAATACGTCAAATACCAGGATGCGAAGATGTGGGTATGCATCCAGGATGGTTATATTCCACCAGTTATGGAGTATGAAGGTCGTGATCAAATTAAAAAGTATAGTAAAATGGAAGGAGAAGAGAAAAAGATGTATGAGGCCGAGAGCAAGGCTCATGCTGCTATTACTATGGCTCTTCCTCAAGAGATCCTTCATACGTTCAGAAAGTATACGTCAGCAAGAGAGCTTTGGGAAGCTCTTGAGAACAGATTTGAAGGGAATGTAGGAATCCGTGCTTCAAAGATAAAATTGCTCAAAACCCAGTTCTCAGTCTTCAAGTATTTGAAGAATGAATCCTTAGATGATATTATTACTCGATATTACCATCTGATGACTGAATTGAGCAACTATTCAATTTCCTACCGAGAAGAAGAAATAGTTGAGAAGCTTCTAGATGCTCTTCCACCAAAATAGGAGATGTACACTGTGCTGATGAGGGAAGACAAGGACTTTCCCACGTATGATCTTGAAACGGCAGTCAACAAGCTCAGAACCTTTGAGCTTAACATGGTCAGAAAAGAGACACCTATGGATCAAGTTCAAGATCCAGGTATGTATGGAGCTAAAGTCAACACTAGCTCAGGATCGAAGACTGAATCTGCTGCCTACTACACAAAGGGAGAGTCAGGCCCCAACTCATCACATGAGGGGCATGTGTCAGTTAACACAAATGGGGATGTTTGCTATGTAGCAGCTGGATCGAGTGGTTCTCAACCCCAGGTAAGCAAGAGTAGTTGCTCTCCAAGTTCTCCCAGCAACAACTACTCCAAGATGCCTATGAGTGTCAAGTCTGCTGAAGAGCAGTTTGGTCTCTATGCTTCTTTCATTGCTTCCTATGAGAACTACATTCAAGGGAAGGTTGTTGATCCAGCTATGTTGGATGAAGATTACGATCAGATTGATGCTGACGATATGGAAGAAATGGATTTACAATGGCAAATGGCCATGATCGTGAGAAGAGTAAAAAGGTTTATGAGAAAGACGGGAAGGAAGTTTGTCGGTGGAAAGCCGGGGTTTGACAAGGCAAAGGTGAGATGCTACAATTGTCAACAAAACGGTCACTTTGCAAAGGAATGCAGGAATGAGCGTGTAGAACGAAGTCAGGGCAGGTCTACACAGCAAAGTGGAGGTTCTAAAGATTATAGTGCGATGATGTCCAGAGAAGATGGTGAATACAACTGGAACCTGCTGTCTAAAGAAACTTTTGAGCAGGCAAATTTGGCAAAGGTAGAAACTGAAGAAAGTGAGAAGGTTACCGGAGAGGAAAAAGCTCTTATGGCAGACGTTAATGACCAGCTCTCCGAGGTATGTTCTAAACTTACATGCTCTAAATGTGAAAACTTGTCTGAGCAATTAGCAACTATAACCGATCAGTATGTTAGGTTGGATGCTGAATTTAAAACTTTAAAAGAAGATCATCACTTTATTAAATCAAGAGAAAATAATTATAAAATTAAAATAAAAGCTTGTGAAAAAGATGTTAAAAGTCTAAAAACAAAACTTGCTGAAAAAATTGAAGTGATTGATTTAAGCTATGAAGTTTTGGAAGAAAAGACCAAACTAATTGCTGAGAGAGAAAAACAGATTGCTGACCACCAGGTGAAAGTGGTGGAACTGAATCGAAAACTGGAGCAGTTCAGAAATTCCTCTGCTATTCTTGATCACCTTGTTAGTGATCAAGGTTCCTCTGTCAAGAGGGGAGGAATCGGTTATCATGAGGTTCCACCACCGTACAATCACAATTACACTTTTAACCCTAGTGTTCAGAAATCTGTTGACTTTGAGGTTGCTCAGACAGTGCCAATTAAAGTAACTGTTAAAGAACCAAGTGTTAGTAGAGGCGAAACAAGTTCGCCTGTTTCAAGTGTTAAAATTTCTGATTCAAGTCCAGTCTCATCGGATTCAGATAAGTCATCCGAGTCTGGTAAGGCAAAAGAGGAGGTAGTATTACCCAATGGTGGAGAGAAAGATAAGACGAATAAAAGGAGTACTCCACTAAACCCGTACGTCCCACCATATGTGAGACGAACGGGCGGTAATATAGCCTCGACATCTAAAACACCTGTTGATAAAAAGGTTGAACATAGGTGTTGTTTTAGGTGTAATCAAATGGGGCACCTAGTTGCAGATTGCCCTCTGAAGCAGCGATTCAGAGGTGTAAGGCCTACTAAAGCTGAGAATAAGCCTAATAGTTATTATCATGCTGCTAAAAATGAAAACCATTTAAAATTCAAAAATGTGACTAATTCAGGTTTTCATAGAAACAAATCTCAGTTTTACACTGCTAATAACCAAACTACAAACTATAATTCTTTCAATTCACTAAGGTTTGGCAGGCCTCACAATCAATCTACAAGGAGGTATCCTAGTAGGACTTACAGGAATTATCAAGATACTAACTTTGGAAAGCCAAAGTTTGGGATGTATAGATCCAAGACCAATTGGTCTTGGGTCCCTAAATTCTAATCTTTTGCTTTATTGTGCAGGAACAGTTGAACAGGGCTGCCAACAATCTTTGGGTTGTAGATAGCGGCTGTTCCCGGCACATGACGGGTAACAAATACTTGTTACACGATTTGAAACCTGTTCAAGGGGGGAGAGTTAGCTTTGCCGGTGAAAGTGGTAGCAAGATTACAGGAATGGGAACGGTGTCAAACGGAAAGATGACTTTGGAGAAGGTTAACTTTGTAGAAGAATTGAAGCACAATCTGCTGAGTGTGTCGCAGATCTGTGATAAGGAGTACACCGTTCATTTTACAAAGAATGAGGCGATTGTGTTGAAACCTGGTTTTCAGATACCAGAGGAGTGGATTGTGATGAAGGCTCCACGTGAAAGAAATACATATATTATGGATATGAGATCAACTGAAATGGCCACGGCAGAATCATGCCTTATGACAAAAGCGAGTGAATCAGAGTCCGAATTGTGGCATAGGAGAATGGGGCACATTCATCTTCGGAAGATGAACCACATTGTCAGGAATGGACTTGTGCTGGGCGTTCCCTTGAAGAATTTCAATTTTGAAGATAAATGTATAGCGTGCAAGAAGGGAAAGCAGCACAAGAAATCCCATCTCACCAAGAAAGTCAATTCAATTGCCAGTACTCTGGAGTTGCTTCACATGGATCTCTTCGGTCCCGTGAATGCAAAAAGTCTAGGAGGAACTTCTTATTGCTTGGTGATCACTGATGACTATTCACGATATTCGTGGGTGTATTTCCTGAAATCAAAAGACGAAACGGCTCAGATGGTGAAGAATTTGATTACCAAAGTTGAGAACGTTATGGATAAAAGGGTTAAGTTCATCAGGAGTGACAATGGAACGGAGTTCAAGAATTTTGAGATGGAGATCTTCTGCCTTCAGAGAGGGATTGAACACCAATACAGCACTCCGTATACACCGCAACAGAATGGAGTGGCTGAAAGGAAGAATAGAACATTAATTGAAGGAGCCAGAACAATGCTGGCTGATTCAAAGCTTCCTGTGGTGTTTTGGGCTGAAGCTGTTGCTACAGCCTGTTATGTTCTGAATAGAGTCTTAACTGTTAAAAGACTTGGTAAAACGTGTTATGAGCTTATGCATGGGAGAAAGCCCAACTTGAGTGGTCTTGAACCATTTGGGTCCCCTTGTTCGATTTTTAAGACAAATTCTAAATTTGGTGAAGTAGCCGATGAAGGAATCTTAGTCGGTTATGTTGTTGGGACTCCCAACAGACGTGTCTTCAATACATCGACCAGCAAGGTTGAGGTGGTGTGTAACACCGATATCACAAGTTACCAACCGCCAAAACCAAGCAACGGACCTGCTGAGTTTTTCGACTATGTTAAACTTTTTAAGTCTTTTAACATACCGTATTTGGATATTGCTGAAGAAGAAGAGAGAGTTGCTACGAAGATGATCCTCGATGAGGAAGAAAACCTATTGCAAAGACAGCTGATCGATAAATGTCAACCTTCCTCATCAAATGCTGTCGATACCCCTGCTACCTCGACTGAAGAAGAATTTTTCAATCCATTTCACTCTCATCATGAAACAACCATTGACGAGCTCTCTTCTAACTTGGAAGACAATTTGCATGTCGGTTCTGTTCCGACCACGAGAATTCATAAAGATCACCCTTTGGAGAATGTGATTGGTGATGTTTCCTCCGGTGTACAAACAAGACGTAGCTTGAATGAGCACACCTGTGTTTACACAAGCATCAAGGAGACAGGGATAATCAACGAATGCTTGTACACCTGCTTTATCAGCCAGATTGAACCGAAGAATTATCAAATGGCTCTCAAGGACAGCTCGTGGGTCGAAGCAATGCAAGAAGAGTTGGCTCAATTCAAGAAAATGGAAGTTTGGACTTTGGTTGAAAAACCGAAGCATGTGCATGCGATAGGCACAAAATGGGTGTTTAAGTGCAAGAGAGATGAGAAAGGGATTATCATAAGAAACAAGGCGAGGCTAGTCGTTAAAGGTTTTAATCAACAAGAGGGGATTGATTATAATGAAGTGTTCGCTCCTGTCGCAAGGTTGGAAGCCATTAGATTGTTTTTGGCATTCGCTGCTTATAAGAAGATGAAGGTATTTCAGTTGGATGTGAAGAGTGCGTTTCTGAATGGGAAAGTAGATGAGGTAGTGTATGTTGAGCAACCTACGGGTTTTCCTGACCCAGACTTTCCTGATCACGTGTACAAGTTAAGCAAGGCATTGTATGGACTACATCAGGCACCTCGTGCCTGGTATTCAACTTTATCAGATTACTTGCTTGAAAATGGGTTTGAAAGAGGGAAGATAGATAGCACGTTGTTCTTCAAGAGAGATGAAAGCGACTTCCTGCTGGTGCAAGTCTACGTGGATGACATTATCTTTGCTGCATCAAGAGTCTCCATGTGTCAAGATTTTGAGGCCGTCATGAAAAAGAGGTTTGAAATGAGTGCTATGGGTGAACTAACTTTCTTTTTAGGATTGCAGGTTGATCAGAAGAAGGATGGGATGTTCATTCACCAGACCAAGTATGTCCATGATGTGCTCAAACGCTTCAAGATGGAGGACAGCACTCCATTCGACACTCCAATCTGCGTCAATCACAAATTGGGTGCTGAGTCAGACGGTGATGCAGATGTGGACCCAACTCAGTATCGGGCTATTATAGGTTCTTTAATGTACTTAACTGCTTCTAGGCCTGATATAATGTTTGTTGTTTGTCTTTGGGCTCGTTTTCAGGCAAACCCAAAGGAATCTCACATGAAGGGTGTGAAGAGGATACTGAGGTATCTCAAGGGCAAACCGAAGCTGGGGTTGTGGTACCCGAGAGGAGGAGACTTGGAGCAAGTCGCTTACACAGATTCTGATTATGGAGGGTGCAATCAGAGTCGGAAGTCAACAACTGGAGGATGTCAGTTTCTTGGTGGCAGATTGGTGTCGTGGCAATGCAAGAAGCAGACTTCAGTCGCAATTTCAACCTGTGAAGCAGAATACATGGCAGCATCCAACTGCTGCTCCCAGGTTCTTTGGATTCAACAACAATTGCGCGACTATGGTCTGAATTTCTTACTTACACCTATTTGCATTGATAACACAGCTGCTATCTCAGTAACTAACAATCCCGTGAAGCATAGTAAAACTAAACATATTGACATACGTCATCATTTTATACGGGATTGTGCTGAGAAGAAACTGATTGTGCTTGAAAAGGTGGATACGCTTGATAATTTCGCTGATCTTTATACTAAAGCGTTTGACAAAACAAGATTTCAAAACCTTATCGAGCTGAATGGGATGATCAATCCCGAGTAACCATGCTTTTCATGTTATATTTAAAAAAAAAAAAAACGTCACTATCGCTTAAAATATGTCGGTTACCTCAGTTTGAAGGACTTGTCTTCGGATATGTTTTGGTCCTCATTTTCTACTTGTAGATTTTGAGGATAGCCATTAACCAGATGACTGAAAGTGACCGGGGCGGTTTATGATGAGTTTTCATTTTTTCGCTTAAAATTAGTCGATCATACTTAGTTAGAAGGACACATACTAGTATGTGGTCGGTCCAGCTGATCCATTGGATCTTCGGGATAGCCGTTTACCTGAAGACTTTGTTTTGGTCGGGGCGATTAATGTTAAAATTTTTAAAGGGAAATGAAATTATTTTTCAAGTCTACTACTTCGTAAGAAGTTCGTTAGCTATGTTTAACAGAAAATTGATCCAACCTTGGAAAATGATAGATATACTGATTCTGTGTGCTTAACTAGTGAAGTTATTAGGCTTAAAAGGCTTTAGGACAGTTATTGTATGTCATGCTAGCTTTTTATGGTGCGTAAAAATAGATGTGATACAAACTAAATCTACTTGATTTTACGTGGAAACTCCTTACGAGTTTTGCATGTCTTCATATATATCTTTTCGAATGATAGGCAGAAAAGCGATTACCCGGTCATACACGAGCCCGTAAGTGTTCTGATTCCCGTGAAGATAGTGTTTCAAGAAACTGCAGTGATCCAGATTCGGGACTTGCAGTTGTTTACTACTCTGAAGTCTATATGAGTGTTTGATTAAAAAAAAAAAAAAAAACTTATGAGTTATTGGAACATTCTAGAGTTCAAAATATCAAGACTTCTTAATCTGGAGTAAGAAAGAGAACGGGAAGCAGATGAAGAGTAATTACAAACTTAATCAGACACTAAGGGTCGAAGTCAATTCGGGGTGACTTGGGGAAAGTCAAATACGCTTTGAAAATAGATAGGAGGCATCATAAACTCTGAATTGTTGCCCACTTAAATTTTGAGGCTTAATTGAACCTAACTCGTATCACATAAACGATGAAAACCATCTTAAGTATATTTACCTGCTTACAACCTGTTTCCTTATGTCATAATACAGCTAAACACGGATCTATGTGACAGTCACGTAGTTAGTATGATTCCTGTTCGGATCTTTTCTTAAACGTAGCAGTCCCTATCGAGACTGAAATTTGATCCCTTGTACTTTAAAAAAAAAAAAAATTTCGTACTTAGGTAGTTTATGATTTTATAACTGGTTACTTGGACTTGATTGTGTTATTTAATTCTTAAAGGGAAGTTTTAAAAGTAAATTGCAAAATGTTCAAATTATAAGGGTTGATTTTATAAATATAGGCGATGTTGTTAAACAGGCGAACTTGTGAGTAACTTCGCCTAGGCGAAGTTAACCGTAACTTCGCCTGTATAACTTCGCCCCTATATAAGGATTTTCAAGAGTCAAAACTGTTCATAATTTCTAAATCTCAGCGAACTTATTATCGATTTTCACAGCGAACTTATCTCCGATTTTCATACGTTTATCTGTTTCCGATTTCAATCAGTATTCAAGGTGTGTTTGGGTTCTATATCTTATACTCGATGTTCGATGTTGTTAATCCTAGGTTGTTTCGACACCCGGTTAACGACCTCGGACGTTCGAAACCTATACCCGATTACAAAACTTGTTTTACGTGTTCATGAGCAAACTGATCGTTCGGGCTGCCTTAATACCATGTGTTTTAGTCTCCTAAATCGTCAAAATTGGCCGAAACACCAGATTTTCGATATTTGAATCAAACTCACTGTCGCCGATTCAGTTTCAGGCGAACTTAAGGTTTAGGCGAAGTTATCCGTAACTTCGCCTGATGCTCAACTTCGCCTGAGGCGATGTTGTGGTGAGGCGAAGTTGTCATTAACTTCGCCTGGACCTTTTAAATTTTTAAATTATTAGACGAACTTAAAGATGAAGCGAAGTTGTTCCCAACTTCGCCTCAACTTTAACTTCGCCTATACAGAAGTTATCACAACTTTGCTCATGGTGATAAGCGAACTTGTGTTAAACCTTAACGTGTATCTAACTTGGTTCGTTTGTTGCAGATATGGCTGCAGTAGCAGGTGCTGGAGGTGCTGGAGGCGATGACGGAGATAACCAGAGGCAATTTTTTCCGGGTCACAATATGTACATTACCTTAGACCCGGAAGCGAGCGGAGTTGAAGACTACCGTGAGATCATCACATTCCTCATTCGCTCGAGGATATTCCACGCAATCACGACGACTCTGCCGATATCCTTACCCAATATCGAGGATTTCTGGCAGACGGTGGAATACGATTGCCGTGTTGAGCCCCCGGTTATGCGAGCAACCGTCAACAATCAGGAGGTTCAGTTCTCATCTGAACAAATACGGGTGGCTTTACGTTTTGGAGAGGAGACTCGGGACGACCCAACTGACTTTGTGGCTCCGTTTCGTGATGGAGCATTCCTACGAATGGGATATTCTGGTCCCTTGGGCGATACCCAGAGACGGAAGGGGTTCCTGCTCGATCAGTGGCGCTTCCTCATGCACGTCATGATTGTGTGTATGTCTGGGAGGAAGGCGGGTACTGACGGAATGGGTGCGACCATGCAGTCAGCAATGACTGCTCTGACTTATAACAAACGTTATAGCTTTAGTCAGATGGTCTTTTATGAGATCGACAGACAGAGGAGGGCGATGGCTCGTGAGCGGTTCATAATGTATCCAAGATTCATCCAGATGATCTTGAACCATGTGGCTCCAAATTTGCCTCAACGACGCCCAATACGATACGTGGAGAGTGTGAGCAAACGTATCTTTGCTCAATGCCGTACTTCGAGTGCGAGGAGCAAGACGAGAAAGAACGATTGGGAAGAGAAAGAGGACAGTTGATGATATTGAGTCAAAAGAAGAAGAAGAGGATATTCACAAGCTGATTAGACGATCAAGACGTGAAAGGACAGGTGCAGGTATGGGAGCTGGAGAGACTTCAAGAGTTGTACGTTTTGCTCCATCCGCACTGTCAGGTATGTCGATTGTTCCTACTTCTGTACAGGTTACAAGCGCCGCGGATGTTCCCGTGGTGGCTACATCAGCTGTCGGCATCCCATCCATCACACTACAGACGACGACTCCGGAGATTGTGTCGTTACCACCTCCAACGCTTACTCCTTCAGAGGTGGTGGCACAATTTGTAGAGTCTACCGTCGTTGCAACTGCAGGGTTGTCGATCACGATACCACCTGCGGTTACGTCCACAACTGCTTCTGATGTCCCGGTTACATTCGAGATCCCTCCTCAGTATACTCAAGACACATCTAACATGAGGTTTGATTTCGATGCAACCCTCTCAGACTCGGAGAGAATAGCTGCACTTGAGCGGGTCGTGGCTGAACAATCAAGGGTGAATCTTGTCCAGACCCAGGCTATTCAACGCCTTGTAACAGAGAATCAACTACAGTCGTCCCTCCTGGTTGAACATGGGCGAATTATAGATGCTATGAAGGAGTTCTTGGCATCTCAGGGGGAGACAGGCTGTAGAGGCGACGAGTTAAGGACGAAGAAGCGTTTTGATAGAGACGATGATCCCAATGCACCGAAAGGTGCAGCTGGTGAGTTGCCAAGAACTACTCAAGCTCTTGGGACTTCCACAGCTCAGGGGGAGTCTGCGGGTGCAGTTGGTGGTGATGAGGTGGTGATGGTTGATGATGATGATGATGTGATCGATGTGTTGAAAGAATTGGATGATGATATGCTAGAGGATGATGTGATGTTTGATGATGATGTGCTGCCTATTGAGGAGATTGAGAAGATTGGAGCACAGATTGTGATTGAAGATGAGATTGAAGAAGGTGAAATAATTGAAGAAAATGTTGAACACGAGATCCCAGATGTTGAGAAAGCCGATATGGGTACTGAGATGGAAAATGATGAGACTGAGTGGGAGGAGCAGCCTAGGTGGAAGGAAGGCTGTGCTCATTGGTTTATTAAAACTAAGAAGCCTGCTGTTCCAACCATGTTCAAGAAGAGTTATAATATCAAAGGCTATGCTGAGTCGAAGAAAGGAATTATTTGTTGGCTATATGATGAACAGATAAAGTTGTTTGTGGTGAAACGTTTTGATGGGATTCAGTATTTTAAAAGAACGTTGAGATCTCTCAATACATTTCCTGAATGTGAGGTGAAGGATTTGGCTAGATTGGGGCTGATCAATAGAAACGACGACAACATGGCAAGGGTTATTGGGAAGATCGTGTGGAAAGAAAGCATAAAAGAGAAGAAGTTTGAGTTATTAAAGCCACAGAAGGGAAAGCTAGTGGAAGATAAAGAAAGGGGAATGAGAGCAGATGGCAAGCCATGGATGGTAATGAAGTACAAACCGATTCGATGCATTAAGGAGGTTCCAATGAAGATTATGCCTCAAGATGTGTTGAAGAATCTTAAATGGTGGTATGTTGATTGCCAGACTGCTGAAGCCGTGATGGAAGACGAAGACGAACAAGAAGTGCTGAGGGTGTATGATCCGATGCATCTTGTTAACTTATCGAAAGCTGATCTGCAAGTGTTGAATGAAAAGAAGATATTCTATATTCCTGCTTGGAAAGACGAAGCGAGGAAGTATCAGCGAGTAGTCACGGTATATGTTAGAGAAGGAGTGCATGCGTGAAGATTACAAGACAAGTGCTTAAAGATCAAGATATGAAGCTACTGCCAAGGGGGAGTCTGATGGTGCATAAATGTCAGTAGTTCATAGTCTAGTGTCTGTAATCGAGTCTGTAATGTTATTTATGTTTTTGTTTAAGCGAAGTTGTTAACAAGTTCGCCTAGGCGAACTTGTTGAACAAGCGAAGTTATGGACAACTTCGCCTGAACATATCAGGCGAAGTTGTCGTGTATATATAGTCCTAGGTTACGGGCTGTTTAGAGTTAATCGTTGAGTTCATCGAGTTGATCTAAGCTGGTTTGAGTTCATTGTAACGTGAGGACGAGAGTCTGTATCAGTGATTCATATCACGTGAGTTCAGTTATTAATATATAACGTGTTTCGGTTTATTCGTGTGTGTTTGTTTGGTTTGCTTTCTACGCTCGTAACGATCTACGCAGGGATTCCGCACCTGAGTAGACCGAGATATCTCGTGTGATCCGTCCAGGGAACCTACATCAATTTTAAATTCGCACATCTTGGAGATAAAAAAAATAAAGCAGAAGATAAAATCTTTTTGAATTTTAAATCTTTAAGCTAAATCACACACAAAATATTATTGTCTTTTTCAAAGTTTATATCAAAACACACCGAAACACTTTTTGTAATTTTCAAAGAATAAGAAAATCAGCAATCAAAATACAACAAGCAGTACGTTTTTTTTGTGAGAAAGATCGCAACATGTGATCATATTGACTAAAAACATCCTAAGAAACATTTCTATTTCGATATTACTATGCACATAATCCGAAGATGGTTACAGATTTAGTTATCCACTTTAAAATTTACATAAATCCTTCAGTAGCCTTACGATACAGTTAAGATTCAATTAAGCACAAAATTTGTGGACCACACCCATCAGACACAATATTTATCTTTCAATGAATTGTCACATGTATTACTTTTCCACATTCTAAGCATGATTAGCTATGACACATGCAAAAATAAAGCAGAAGGTTAATATTTCTCTTAAGATTGGTATTACTACACGCAGATAAGACTGTATTTTAACAAAATAAAAAAGATAAAATAAATTGAATTTGTATAAGGCCTTAACAATCAATTCGGATAATCCCGTATTATAGCACGGAGAAAGTCCAAGGATTTATACGAAACACCAAGAAAATAAATCAGTATATTCAAATCTTAACCCCCCAGGTCGGATAATCTTATAGCGCAAAGAGAATACAAGATTCGAATACAAATGAAGAAAAAACTTAGTTGAATTTCTTTGGAAAATGAAAGACAAATGAGTTGAATTTCTTTGCAAGAACGCATGTACACACAGCAATCTCTAATATTTTTGATACTTAAAACATATATTAACTATGAATAAAGATGTTATACCACTAGATTTGGCAAGCATTAAGGTTTATATCATATCAGCACTTATATGATTTGTCAAGCCCATCCTAGACATCATGTAGTTAATCTTACGGCAATTTTTAGTCTAATTTATCCATACACTAGTTCCGTTAAGTCAATGTACCATCACTTCCCATAAGGTCGGATGAAGTTTCTAAAAATTTTATATATTTTAATGTTTTTGTATTTTTATATATCAAAACAGAAATCACAATCTTTTTATATTTTTCTCATAATATTCTCCCCCAAAAATCAAAGCATAATAAAAGAAAATAGACGAAAAACTATACAAAGAAATAAAATTGATCAACCGAGCGATTGAATTTCTAAAGAGGTTTTTAAACCATTTAAACCAAGAAAGTATAAAAATCTAGTTTATAAAATGCCTTGGTAAAATGTCAGGTTTCTGAAAATCTGTGTGAATTTTGTCCAAATTGATTAATTTCTTTTTAAAACAATCACGAATAAAGTGATACCGGATTTCAGTGTGCTTTGTTTTAGAATGATGTATGGGATTTTTAGTAATACAGATAGTAGCAGAATTATCAATATAGATGGGAGTAGTAAGAAACTTCAAACCGGAATCTCGCAAATGTTGCTAAATCCATAAAACCTATGAACAACAACTCGAGGTTGCCACGTATTCAGCTTCAGCGGTTGAAGTGGAGATCGTTGTCTGCTTCTTACACTGCCAGGAAATAAGTCGGCTTCCTAAAAATTGACAACCAGATATTGTAGATTTGAAAATGATCTTGCAACCTCCGTAGTCCGAATCTGTATAAGTAGTAAATTTGAAACTATCGCCCTTGGGATACCATAACCCGATGTCAGGATTACCCCCTAGATAGTGAAAGATGCGTTTAACCGCCGCAAGATGATTCACTCGGGGACTCGAGTGATACCTGGCACATAAACAAACAGCAAACATTATATCTGGTCGAGAAGCAGTTAGATACATCAACGAACCCATCGCACGATAGAGGGTTGGAGCTACGGTATCCTCCAATTCATTTGGTGATAAACTGTGACCCATGGGGAGACGAGTTGAGGGTACTTTTCTGGCAGTAATCTTGAATCGGATCAAGACATCATTCACATACTTTGTTTGGTCAATAAAGATTCATGAAGTAGTCTAGTGAACCTGCAACCCCAAAAAGAAACTTATTTCTCCCATCGAGCTCGTCTCAAACTTCGTCTGCATCGTATTCTCAAACTCTTTACACAAGCTGTCGTTCGTGGAACCAAAGATGATATCGTCAACGTATATCTAGACCAGAATAAGATCGTCTTTCACAGTCTTATAGAAAAGGGTATAATCCACAGTCCCTCGTGAGAATCCATAATCCATAAGATGGTTAGCCAACGTGTTGTACCAAGCTCTTGGGACTTGATGTAGACCATAAAGAGCCTTGTTTAATCGGTAAACATGCTCAGAATAATCTGGATCTTCAAAACCAGGATTCTGCTTCACGTAAACCTCTTAATGAATATCCCCATTTAAGAATCCACTTTTTACATTTATTTGGTACACATTAAAATTCTTGAAAGCTGCGTTGGCCAATTTGATTCATATAGCCTCAAGTCTTGCAACGGAGCATATACTTCATTGTAGTCAATTCCTTCACGCTGATTAAATCAATGGACTACTAGTCTTACTTTATTTCTAACAATAACCCCACGATCATCCTTCTTGCACTTAAATACCCACTTTGTCGGGATAGCCTTTTTAACCTGATCTGGTTTGTCAATATGATCCCAAACACCAAGATGAACGAATTGCTACAGTTCATTTTGTATTGCTTCTATCCAAGATGGTTCTTGAAGTGCCATAATCACACTTGTAGGTTCGATTTGGGCTATAAAGCAAATGTATTGGGTAATATTTAAGAATTCCCGAGGCATTGATGTCGGGCTTACACACATAGCAGCACATCTTCAGCCACATTTGCTACTTGATGACGAGTTCTTAATCCCTCAATTAAGTCACCAATAATGTTTCCTAAGGATGATAAGAATGAATTCTAAGAGTAGGATTCTCATAAATTTGAACATTATCTTGAAAATTGGTGATGTTTTCATTAGCCGCTTCAACATTCAAAGTTTAGGAAGATTCTCCTGAATGTATCCCATTATCTTCATGAGTTTCTACCAATGGAATGGGTCTGAGATATAATCTTCAAAGTCGGCATCATCAGATGTATCGGATAAGACATTTGACGTTTTAGGTTGATCATGTACAGGTGTAGAATGACGATTAGAAGAATTTGGATAAGATGATAACTATTTTTCCAAATAAGCACGAACCAAGTCTTCAGTTTGTACATCAACCGAGGGAGAGAAAGAATCAAACAAACCTTCATAACTGAACATCCCATCAGGTAGCCGAACCCGAACCCTACTTTCGCGTCGGATTTACTCATAAACACAGTTCTTACAAATCAGAGTTCATTAAAACTTTCGCGGAATATAAAAACTTTCTTAAAACATTTCATATCAAAACACGTCTTGCCTTAAAACATCATTTTGTTTTTCAAAATAAACGAAACATTAAACTTATACGTCTTGAGTCTTCCGATGCCAGCCTCTTATTCGGTGCCACGTGTCTCCTCAAGCGAGCTGCCTCATCCTACTCACCTGCGTGCATACTAAAAGTCAGCTACGCTGAGTGAGTTCTAGTTAATCATACACTATACAATACACATAAACTTATATTCTTTCATTCATACTTTCTTTACATACATAATCATACGTTTTAAAGAGCCTTTCGCCCTATAACCTCACAGATATTATAAGGGTCTGGTCCCTAACATCACAGATATTATAAGGGTCTGGTCCCTAACATCACAGATATTATAAGGGTCTGGTCCCTAACATCACAGATATTATAAGGGTCTGGTCCCTAACATCACAGATATTATAAGGGTCTGGTCCCTAACATCACAGATATTATAAGGGTCTGGTCCCTCTTTCCTCGAATATTAGTAGGGTTCGGTTCCCTAGTTCTCGAATATTAGTAGGGTTCGATTCCCTCTTCGTTACCATACAACCATACATCATACCTCGAGTATTATTAGGGCCTGGTACCCTCTTCGTAACCATACAACCATCCTTTCATTCTTTTATTAACTTTATCACATTCATACACATAAACATACATATCATACTTACCTTATGCTTAGCGTTACAACCTGACAGTACTTGCAATATCCGAAGATCGTTCACGTACCATCAAGCAATCATTCATACATATCACATCATTCACATAAGGCATACACTTATCTCTTAGGATAAGCGTATTAACAAACACGTCGAGTATGCACACAGCCCCGAAGACATAACACATAAATGGGGCTAGAAACTCACCTGAACTCTGCTTCTTCCTCCGATAGTTGTAAATCCCTTCTTTAACTGAGCTCGGCTGACTGTATAAGATACACGTATCAATACTCGCCTGATCTAATCTGGTGGCCTAGTATTAGCTTACTTTTACTTATCGTTTATAATTTATTTTCTAATCGAACTCGACTTTAGGCGAAGTTAAACCTTAGGCGAACTTAGCTTTAGGCGAAGTTAAACCTTAGGCGAACTTAGCTTTAGGCGAAGTTAAACCTTAGGCGAACTTAGCTTTAGGCGAAGTTAAACCTTAGGCGAACTTAGCTTGAGGCGAAGTTAACCCTTAGGCGAACTTAGCTTTTAGGCGAAGTTGTCATCAGGCGAACTTAGCTTTTTGGCGAAGTTGTCATCAGGCGAACTTAACTTTTAGGCGAAGTTGTCATCAGGCGAACTTAGCTTTGCAGGCGAAGTTCATCTGGCGAACTTAGCTTGCAGGCGAAGTTGTCGGCTGCAGCTACTGTTCATTCTTAAATCCTTCGTTTCTTAACCAAATAACTCGATTTAGGTATCCACGGAATCGTCTGACCAGCGCCTACAAACCCCAACCATCAAATCGGCCTAACATCGATGTTTAAGGGGTGCGATTTAGGCATATAGGTTACGGGTTCTTTTAGGTTAACAATTAACCTATCAAATGCTAATCAATTCCAGTAATATTTGCTGTTTTAGGTTCGTTTATAACAAACTAACACAGATCTATGATTTCCCAAATCAAACCGAACCTATACGAACGATTTCTAACTATAAACGTACCTTGAACGAGTCGAACTACGAACCCGGTTAAGCCTTGATGTTGTTTTGGTCCGTCACGACGTTCCAGCACCAACAAGCTCGGGTTTTCACCTTCGGATCTTGGTTCGGGTTATAAGATGGTGTTGTGTGTGTTTTGGTGGTGTATGGAATATGTGAGAATGAGGATTAATTGGTGATTAATGGTATTTATATTTAGGGATCATGGGCTTAAGCCCATGGACTCTCCTTCCTTCTTTCATAACCCAAGTCCATAACCCATATCCATTACCCAACACTAGCCCGACCCATACCAACTCCTACTCTATTTATTTATTTCCCGATAACCCGAGTAAACTCTCCCTCTATTATTAAGTAATACAATTAATATTATTTTGGAAATTTCGGGATGTTACAAGTCTTCCCTCCTTAAAGAGGTTTCGTCCCCGAAACCTAACTTATTCCTTATAAAAGGAAAACTTCTTATATTTACACACTTTATTGAATCGCCTTTGCTTTCTGGGTTATCCTTCTTACTCCCGACTTTGCAGCCATCGAATGGTGGTCATGTGTTTTAGCTATTTAAGGTAGCTTGTCCATGAGACCCTCGATGTACCAAGACTCATCTCCTCCTTCCAAGGCTTCGATTAATACTTTTAACACTATTGTCTAAAACAACATTTCTTCATAACATAATAATCATTCATAACCAAACTCAATATATTACACGTCACTGATAAACATAAGTTTTAAACCTTAACACAAAACAAGTTCTTAAGCAAATGTAATTTAATAAAACCATTGCATGAGCAATTATTCCTTCATCAAGTGTTCTTCTCTGCAGTTTCCCCAAGTCTTTATCCTTTCGCACCTTCCGCCCCTGATTCCTTGCAATCCCTAGCCATGTGGTCAGCTTTTCTGCATTTGAAGCACTTTGGACGATCAGGGCATTCTCGAGAGTAATGCCCACTCTTTCCACACCGATAGCACCTGTCTGTTCCAGTCCTGCATTCTCCCCGGTGCACTTGCCCACACGTCTTACATGCATCCTTGTTCCCAACCTTGGCCTTCCTCTCATCAGTTGTTGTCACCATCTCGCCAGACCGCTTAGCAGAGGTAGCCCATTTCTTCTCCTTATTTTCCTCCACCACCACATCGTCCTCAGCCAGGTCAGCATAAACCACTTCTGCAAGTTCAACAGCAGAGTCAAAAGTAGCAGGTTTATTTGCCCTGACTAACATGCGGACTTTTTGTGGCAATCCCCTCACATAACATTTGATTCTCTTGACCTCAGTGTCAACCATATCAGGCACCAACCTAGATAGTCGGTTGAATTCAGTAGTATACTCACGATGCGTCATCATACCAGCCTTTAAATTCAGGAACTTCATCTCCGTCCTTTCAACCTCGGCATCTGCACAAAACTTCTTCATCACCAACTCTTTCAGATCGTCCCATCTCAACGCCTTGATCTCATCCCTAGTCTTCCTCTGCTCCACACCTTCCCACCAGTACATAGCTTCCTCCTCAAATGACTGAGTAGCATAACCCACAGCTTGGTCGGGACGGCATTCGCTAATGCGGATAATCTTGTCCATAGTGGTTATCCATTGGAGAATAGCGGTTGCGTCTCCCAAACCAGTCAGCTTCGGCGGGTCACAACCTTTGAAGGACTTATAGTTGCAACCGCCTCGGCCCCTCTTCCTATCATCAACTTTCACAGGCCTCACCTCACTTGAATCACCCTTTTCCCCCTCATCATCTTTCCTACCATTCCCACCTGCCCCTTCAACAGTTCTTTCACGGCTTCCAGCAGACCCTCCCGGAGTAATATTCTTCACAGCAGTGGCTACAGCTTGAGCAATGGCTGCTTGAACTGCAGGGCTAAGTTGAACCTCTTCGTTGTTGTGTTGTTCTCCTCCAGCTGCGCTTCCTTCATCTTCGGTGTTAGAAGCTGTCTCAACCGAAAGTTGCTGGACACGACGAGGCCTGCCGCGTCGTCCAATGCGACCTCCAGCTCCAGCAATGTCTCCAGCTCCAGCCATCGTATTCTAAAAGGGAAACACAAACATCATCACTCAAGGAACTATTTAGTACAAGGATAGCAAGGCTAACAGGTAATAACAGTGGCCAGCTGTGACTAGCTGATCACGTTGCTTTCCGTGTCCTATACACTTCCCTTTATGAGTCTCTTTGTGCTGGTTCTACTTAAGCAGTTAGTTAAATCAAACAATCAATTATTCCTATCCCTATCGTTCACATATCTTTTCTTTCTCATTAACATATATCATTTAATCATACACTTTACCTTTACTGATCTTGCTTGAGCGACACATAGCATTCTTGAACTGGCATCATCTTTCCTTTCTTACTTAAATCCCATTCTCTGTTCGAGTCTAGGCATGTAGGATGCTTAAATCTCTCGAACTTTGCTCTGATACCAACTTGTAAGGCCCCGAACCCGGTAGCCCTACTTTCGCGTCAGATTTACTCATAAACACAGTTCTTACAAATCAGAGTTCATTAAAACTTTCGCGGAATATAAAAACTTTCTTAAAACATTTCATATCAAAACATGTCTTGCCTTAAAACATCATTTTGTTTTTCAAAATAAACGAAACATTAAACTTATACGTCTTGAGTCTTCCGATGCCAGCCTCTTATTCGGTGCCACGTGTCTCCTCAAGCGAGCTGCCTCATCCTACTCACCTGCGTGCATACTAAAAGTCAGCTACGCTGAGTGAGTTCTAGTTAATCATACACTATACAATACACATAAACTTATATTCTTTCATTCATACTTTCTTTACATACATAATCATACGTTTTAAAGAACCTTTCGCCCTATAACCTCACAGATATTATAAGGGTCTGGTCCCTAACATCACAGATATTATAAGGGTCTGGTCCCTAACATCACAGATATTATAAGGGTCTGGTCCCTAACATCACAGATATTATAAGGGTCTGGTCCCTAACATCACAGATATTATAAGGGTCTGGTCCCTAACATCACAGATATTATAAGGGTCTGGTCCCTAACATCACAGATATTATAAGGGTCTGGTCCCTCTTTCCTCGAATATTAGTAGGGTTCGGTTCCCTAGTTCTCGAATATTAGTAGGGTTCGATTCCCTCTTCGTTACCATACAACCATACATCATACCTCGAGTATTATTAGGGCTCGGTACCCTCTTCGTAACCATACAACCATCCTTTCATTCTTTTATTAACTTTATCACATTCATACACATAAACATACATATCATACTTACCTTATGCTTAGCGTTACAACCTGACAGTACGTGCAATATCCGAAGATCGTTCACGTACCATCAAGCAATCATTCATACATATCACATCATTCACATAAGGCATACACTTATCTCTTAGGATAAGCGTATTAACAAACACGCCGAGTATGCATACAGCCCCGAAGACATAACACATAAATGGGGCTAGAAACTCACCTGAACTCTGCTTCTTCCTCCGATAGTTGTAAATCCCTTCTTTAACTGAGCTCGGCTGACTGTATAAGATACACGTATCAATACTCGCCTGATCTAATCTGGTGGCCTAGTATTAGCTTACTTTTACTTATCGTTTATAATTTATTTTCTAATCGAACTCGACTTTAGGCGAAGTTAAACCTTAAGCGAACTTAGCTTTAGGCGAAGTTAAACCTTAGGCGAACGTAGCTTTAGGCGAAGTTAAACCTTAGGCGAACTTAGCTTTAGGCGAAGTTAACCCTTAGGCGAACTTAGCTTTAGGCGAAGTTAACCCTTAGGCGAACTTAGCTTTTAGGCGAACTTAGCTTTTAAGCGAAGTTGTCATCAGGCGAACTTAGCTTTGCAGGCGAAGTTCATCAGGCGAACTTAGCTTGCAGGCGAAGTTGTCGGCTGCAGCTACTGTTCGTTCTTAAATCCTTCGTTTCTTAACCAAATAACTCGATTTAGGTATCCACGGAATCGTCTGACCAGCGCCTACAAACCCCAACCATCAAATCGGCCTAACATCGATGTTTAAGGGGTGCGATTTAGGCATATAGGTTACGGGTTCTTTTAGGTTAACAATTAACCTATCAAATGCTAATCAATTCCAGTAATATTTGCTGTTTTAGGTTCGTTTATAACAAACTAACACAGATCTATGATTTCCCAAATCAAACCGAACCTATACGAACGATTTCTAACTATAAACGTACCTTGAACGAGTCGAACTACGAACCCGGTTAAGCCTTGATGTTGTTTTGGTCCGTCACGACGTTCCAGCACCAACAAGCTCGGGTTTTCGCCTTCGGATCTTGGTTCGGGTTATAAGATGGTGTTGTGTGTGTTTTGGTGGTGTATGGAATATGTGAGAATGAGGATTAATTGGTGATTAATGGTATTTATATTTAGGGATCATGGGCTTAAGCCCATGGACTCTCCTTCCTTCTTTCATAACCCAAGTCCATAACCCATATCCATTACCCAACACTAGCCCGACCCATACCAACTCCTACTCTATTTATTTATTTCCCGATAACCCGAGTAAACTCTCCCTCTATTATTAAGTAATACAATTAATATTATTTTGGAAATTTCGGGATGTTACAAGTCTTCCCTCCTTAAAGAGGTTTCGTCCCCGAAACCTAACTTATTCCTTATAAAAGGAAAACTTCTTATATTTACACACTTTATTGAATCGCCTTTGCTTTCTGGGTTATCCTTCTTACTCCCGACTTTGCAGCCATCGAATGGTGGTCATGTGTTTTAGCTATTTAAGGTAGCTTGTCCATGAGACCCTCGATGTACCAAGACTCATCTCCTCCTTCCAAGGCTTCGATTAATACTTTTAACACTATTGTCTAAAACAACATTTCTTCATAACATAATAATCATTCATAACCAAACTCAATATATTACACGTCACTGATAAACATAAGTTTTAAACCTTAACACAAAACAAGTTCTTAAGCAAATGTAATTTAATAAAACCATTGCATGAGCAATTATTCCTTCATCAAGTGTTCTTCTCTGCAGTTTCCCCAAGTCTTTATCCTTTCGCACCTTCCGCCCCTGATTCCTTGCAATCCCTAGCCATGTGGTCAGCTTTTCTGCATTTGAAGCACTTTGGACGATCAGGGCATTCTCGAGAGTAATGCCCACTCTTTCCACACCGATAGCACCTGTCTGTTCCAGTCCTGCATTCTCCCCGGTGCACTTGCCCACACGTCTTACATGCATCCTTGTTCCCAACCTTGGCCTTCCTCTCATCAGTTGTTGTCACCATCTCGCCAGACCGCTTAGCAGAGGTAGCCCATTTCTTCTCCTTATTTTCCTCCACCACCACATCGTCCTCAGCCAGGTCAGCATAAACCACTTCTGCAAGTTCAACAGCAGAGTCAAAAGTAGCAGGTTTATTTGCCCTGACTAACATGCGGACTTTTTGTGGCAATCCCCTCACATAACATTTGATTCTCTTGACCTCAGTGTCAACCATATCAGGCACCAACCTAGATAGTCGGTTGAATTCAGTAGTATACTCACGATGCGTCATCATACCAGCCTTTAAATTCAGGAACTTCATCTCCGTCCTTTCAACCTCGGCATCTGCACAAAACTTCTTCATCACCAACTCTTTCAGATCGTCCCATATCAACGCCTTGATCTCATCCCTAGTCTTCCTCTGCTCCACACCTTCCCACCAGTACATAGCTTCCTCCTCAAATGACTGAGTAGCATAACCCACAGCTTGGTCGGGACGGCATTCGCTAATGCGGATAATCTTGTCCATAGTGGTTATCCATTGGAGAATAGCGGTTGCGTCTCCCAAACCAGTCAGCTTCGGCGGGTCACAACCTTTGAAGGACTTATAGTTGCAACCGCCTCGGCCCCTCTTCCTATCATCAACTTTCACAGGCCTCACCTCACTTGAATCACCCTTTTCCCCCTCATCATCTTTCCTACCATTCCCACCTGCCCCTTCAACAGTTCTTTCACGGCTTCCAGCAGACCCTCCCGGAGTAATATTCTTCACAGCAGTGGCTACAGCTTGAGCAATGGCTGCTTGAACTGCAGGGCTAAGTTGAACCTCTTCGTTGTTGTGTTGTTCTCCTCCAGCTGCGCTTCCTTCATCTTCGGTGTTAGAAGCTGTCTCAACCGAAAGTTGCTGGACACGACGAGGCCTGCCGCGTCGTCCAATGCGACCTCCAGCTCCAGCAATGTCTCCAGCTCCAGCCATCGTATTCTAAAAGGGAAACACAAACATCATCACTCAAGGAACTATTTAGTACAAGGATAGCAAGGCTAACAGGTAATAACAGTGGCCAGCTGTGACTAGCTGATCACGTTGCTTTCCGTGTCCTATACACTTCCCTTTATGAGTCTCTTTGTGCTGGTTCTACTTAAGCAGTTAGTTAAATCAAACAATCAATTATTCCTATCCCTATCGTTCACATATCTTTTCTTTCTCATTAACATATATCATTTAATCATACACTTTACCTTTACTGATCTTGCTTGAGCGACACATAGCATTCTTGAACTGGCATCATCTTTCCTTTCTTACTTAAATCCCATTCTCTGTTCGAGTCTAGGCATGTAGGATGCTTAAATCTCTCGAACTTTGCTCTGATACCAACTTGTAAGGCCCCGAACCCGGTAGCCCTACTTTCGCGTCAGATTTACTCATAAACACAGTTCTTACAAATCAGAGTTCATTAAAACTTTCGCGGAATATAAAAACTTTCTTAAAACATTTCATATCAAAACATGTCTTGCCTTAAAACATCATTTTGTTTTTCAAAATAAACGAAACATTAAACTTATACGTCTTGAGTCTTCCGATGCCAGCCTCTTATTCGGTGCCACGTGTCTCCTCAAGCGAGCTGCCTCATCCTACTCACCTGCGTGCATACTAAAAGTCAGCTACGCTGAGTGAGTTCTAGTTAATCATACACTATACAATACACATAAACTTATATTCTTTCATTCATACTTTCTTTACATACATAATCATACGTTTTAAAGAACCTTTCGCCCTATAACCTCACAGATATTATAAGGGTCTGGTCCCTAACATCACAGATATTATAAGGGTCTGGTCCCTAACATCACAGATATTATAAGGGTCTGGTCCCTAACATCACAGATATTATAAGGGTCTGGTCCCTAACATCACAGATATTATAAGGGTCTGGTCCCTAACATCACAGATATTATAAGGGTCTGGTCCCTAACATCACAGATATTATAAGGGTCTGGTCCCTCTTTCCTCGAATATTAGTAGGGTTCGGTTCCCTAGTTCTCGAATATTAGTAGGGTTCGATTCCCTCTTCGTTACCATACAACCATACATCATACCTCGAGTATTATTAGGGCTCGGTACCCTCTTCGTAACCATACAACCATCCTTTCATTCTTTTATTAACTTTATCACATTCATACACATAAACATACATATCATACTTACCTTATGCTTAGCGTTACAACCTGACAGTACGTGCAATATCCGAAGATCGTTCACGTACCATCAAGCAATCATTCATACATATCACATCATTCACATAAGGCATACACTTATCTCTTAGGATAAGCGTATTAACAAACACGTCGAGTATGCATACAGCCCCGAAGACATAACACATAAATGGGGCTAGAAACTCACCTGAACTCTGCTTCTTCCTCCGATAGTTGTAAATCCCTTCTTTAACTGAGCTCGGCTGACTGTATAAGATACACGTATCAATACTCGCCTGATCTAATCTGGTGGCCTAGTATTAGCTTACTTTTACTTATCGTTTATAATTTATTTTCTAATCGAACTCGACTTTAGGCGAAGTTAAACCTTAAGCGAACTTAGCTTTAGGCGAAGTTAAACCTTAGGCGAACGTAGCTTTAGGCGAAGTTAAACCTTAGGCGAACTTAGCTTTAGGCGAAGTTAACCCTTAGGCGAACTTAGCTTTAGGCGAAGTTAACCCTTAGGCGAACTTAGCTTTTAGGCGAACTTAGCTTTTAGGCGAAGTTGTCATCAGGCGAACTTAGCTTTGCAGGCGAAGTTCATCAGGCGAACTTAGCTTGCAGGCGAAGTTGTCGGCTGCAGCTACTGTTCGTTCTTAAATCCTTCGTTTCTTAACCAAATAACTCGATTTAGGTATCCACGGAATCGTCTGACCAGCGCCTACAAACCCCAACCATCAAATCGGCCTAACATCGATGTTTAAGGGGTGCGATTTAGGCATATAGGTTACGGGTTCTTTTAGGTTAACAATTAACCTATCAAATGCTAATCAATTCCAGTAATATTTGCTGTTTTAGGTTCGTTTATAACAAACTAACACAGATCTATGATTTCCCAAATCAAACCGAACCTATACGAACGATTTCTAACTATAAACGTACCTTGAACGAGTCGAACTACGAACCCGGTTAAGCCTTGATGTTGTTTTGGTCCGTCACGACGTTCCAGCACCAACAAGCTCGGGTTTTCGCCTTCGGATCTTGGTTCGGGTTATAAGATGGTGTTGTGTGTGTTTTGGTGGTGTATGGAATATGTGAGAATGAGGATTAATTGGTGATTAATGGTATTTATATTTAGGGATCATGGGCTTAAGCCCATGGACTCTCCTTCCTTCTTTCATAACCCAAGTCCATAACCCATATCCATTACCCAACACTAGCCCGACCCATACCAACTCCTACTCTATTTATTTATTTCCCGATAACCCGAGTAAACTCTCCCTCTATTATTAAGTAATATAATTAATATTATTTTGGAAATTTCGGGATGTTACAGTCCCCTTCCAGCAGGAGGTGTAGTGTACCGTTGACAATCAAGGTACCTTTCTTCAACACACCTAGAGGAGAGATTAAATCTCGTTTCTTAGGTGACGCGTACCCAGGAAAACATCATTCAATGGCATTCTCCTCAAATTTCCCACATCTTTCTTTAACATCGTACAGGGACACCCAAATGGCTTTAAGAATTGAAGATTCGACTTACGGTTGTTCTTGTCTTCGTAAGCTTCTCACTGTGAGAACCAAATTTAACATGTAGCAAGCAGTGTTCATAGCCTCATTCGAAAATTGAACAGGAAGCTTAGAATCTTCTAGCATGGTTCTAGCCACTTCAATAATGGTCTGATTCTTTCGTTCAGCAACCCCGTTCTTTTGTAGAACATAAGGAGCACTATATTTATGGTGTATACCATGTTGAATATAGAAAAAATCCATTATACTGTTTTTGAATCATTGTCTTTATAACTTTGAATGCGCCTCACTTTCAACTTCTAAGGTGATTCTATCTTGGTGATCAGATTTTGCACAAGATCAGTTGTTTGATCCTTCGTCCTCATAAACAGCACCCATGAAAACCTCGAATAGTCGTTAGTGACCACTAAAAAATATAAATTTTCTCCAATACTTGGTCGATTCACAGGACCAAACAAATCCACATGTAAACGTTCTAGAGGAGTACTGATAAAGTTGAGCTGTTTCAATGGATGAGACTTCTTTTTCTGTTTTCATTTCTTACACAAACACAGTGATCGGTTATATGAAATTTTTTTAATGAAACTCCATCCACCATATCATTAGCAGTTAAATGATTCATTGTTCTGATGTAGATGTGGCCTATTCTCCTGTGTCATAGAATCGTGTCTTTCTTGGTTGCTTTCGATACAAAACATGTAGTAGTTGAACAAGATGTTGCAATGGATACCATATCAAGAGCATAAGCATCATTCGATTGGGGTGACCGCATGACTACCATCTCCTCAGGAATCAAAAAACTAGTACTCATAATCACACATTCTTTGTCAGTGAAAAAGGTTGTATACTTCTTGTCACAAATCTATGAAACACTCAACAGATTATGATCAACTTTGTCACAATAATTCACTTTCTTGAATGTGATTATCCCGTTTGAAACTTCACCCTCTTTGGTTGTAAGTCCACATTGATTGCCCGCAAACACAACATAACCTCCTTGAATTTCTTTAATATTTGTAAGAAGATTAAGATTGCCAGTAATATGATGAGAACATCCACTATCCATAATCCATTTGTCACCTGAGATAATCTTGGATGAAGTCTGCACACACAAGTAAAATATTAGTTTGAAAAGGTAACCCAAACTCCAGTCTTGGGTTGAACCTCATGTTCCTTTTGCGATAAAACAATTTTAGGTTTCCATGTTGCAATTCCTTAACATGAACCTTCACATCCTTCACTTTTTTCTTCAATGCGTGTTGATGCAACTGCTGAAATTGTCTAAAGGTCAAAGTTGCTTTTGAATTTAAAATCAATTTAGTTTCAACAGGACTTTCATCACACTTAATAGTGTTACAAACAGGTTTAACAAGCTCAACCTGTTTGACGTCAGATTTCTTCTCCAGATTATTAACCCCAACAAATTTCTTAGGGTTAATCTCTTCAACAACTTTCTTTTCTCAGCAACCTTATCTTGTGGAGGTTGCCTTTTCAAAATACTTTTAACCAAAGTAACCATGTCTTGATTAAAGGTTTCTCAATCATTCTGACCCCAGATTCATAGAATTTAGCAATATGACATTGTTCACTATAAGAGAAACAAGTTCTCTTATCCACAAACGTTAGTGGTGAATGATATCTACTTATGAATCTTTAGGTTGAAAAGTTACAACCTCCACTTGAGACTGAACCAATTTATCCTTTTGTTTTTGTTTATAAAAATCCAAGTTAGAACACTTAGAGAAACTCTTAAGCATATCCAACCCAGATGATTTAACAAAACTATTTTGTGAAATATCATTGGTTGAGTTTTCTTTTAAGTCTGAGATTGATTATTCTTTATATTCCCAAATGAAGACTTACTCTCAATAGACAAAGGTATCCCACAATTAAAAACCTTATTTATGCATTCAGGCTTTACCGAAGCCAAAGGGAATACTTCATCAGCAATAAGCTGATTGACCCCTTTTAGTTTGTAAACCCTTCATGTTCTTACTTTTTCACTACTAATTTGATTCACAAACTTTCTCAACTCTTCATTTTAGACCACTTTCTTCGTAGTTAACTTTAAAGCAAAAGGCTTACCAAGCTTAGATTTTTTTTAATTTCTTGTGGTTCACAAAAAATATGATTTTCAAGTGGAATATTCTTGTCTTTGTGAATCACACTTGGTTCATACACATCTTCAATGACAACTCTTTCATCTGTTTGAGTAAGCACAAGATTACTCTTGACATGAGATTTTGGAGTTAAGATTTTATCACTTTTCTCAACCAGTTTCTTTGTATCAACTTTCTTCTCATTGGTTGATTTTACCTCACTAGAAGATACAGGAGGATCTACTATCAATGGATAATCAATATCCACTTCTTTCAGACCTTGGGTACTTGGTAGTTTGGTATAATCATTATTAAATAGAGGAGAAATTTCTACAAACCCCAAACCATTTTTACTTACCTTTTGATGACCACTAACTTCAATGATTTGATCAAGTAAAAACGATGAATTTTTAAATTTACTCAATTTTTATTTTAACTCCAATATTTCACTTTCGAGCTCATGAATCTTGGTTTTGTTTTTCATGATTTCCTCAATCTGAAGTCTCATAACCCCTCTTGCTTATTAGAGATATCAGCTTTTAAATCATGATTACTATCGGATAAAGCAACAAATTTTTGTTTATAAACCTTATCAGCTTCAACCATGATCCGATATTTATCTCTAACTATAGCAAGATCAATAACCAAAGTCTCATTGTGATGATTAATCTTTTCAAGTTTAGAATTTGATTCATCACAATGAGAGCATACGAAAGTATGAGAATCATCAGAACTATCACTATCTGATGAGCTTGAACTCACAAAACTAGAGGAAGAAATAAATGAAGAGTTAGAACTGACCTCTTTAATTTTTGCCATACACGCGAATATTTCCTTCTGATCTTCACAAGACACTTCTTACTCAAATTTAGAAAATTAACTTCCTTTAATAACCTTCTTCATCCATCACACACACCCACTCTCTTCAATTTTAACAATCATAGCCATATTTGCTTGTTGTGGTTCACTTAAAGCTTCTACTAACAGCCTTCTTGACCAATTTATCCTTTCTTGAAAAATCATGGCCTTTGACTCACCTTGCTCTGGTTGTTCAAAGCTATCTTTGGCTTCTCCTTTGACTCATTGTTGTTATACTTCTTGTTTGATTTTCTATCTCGAGTCTTTTTACCAGGAAAATACTCTTTTTTGGGCTTGTCACATTCTTTAGCAAAGTGACCAAATTCCTTGCAATTATAACACTTCACCTTTAGCTTATCAAACCCTATCCTTTTGCTCCAGATCATTCCCAGTCCTTTCCATGAAATTCTTAATCTTTCTTACAATCGTGGCCATATTCCACTTAAGATCCATCAGCTCCAAATCATCAGGGTTAATCTGGTCATAATCTTCATAAGCTAAGTCGCAAGTAGATACTTTACTGCCCACCAATTGTTCATATGAGGACATGAAGGCTCCCATAAAAGCAAAGTGTTGTTCTTCTTCCTTCATGTTAACATTTGGTGGTAAGGGGGGAGGAACTGAACTAGAACTTGTAGAAGTTGGACTTGAAAACATTTGAGGCTCAGTAAAAGCATCTTGTGGAGGAACTATATAACTTGCTTGGGTATAAAATGTTGTGATAGGAGTAGAAGTACTCTTGATGGAAGGAGGTGCTCTACCATATAAAGTAGGATCTTGATTAACTTTGAATGAATTTTGGCACTTTAAATCATACTCTCTCTTTTCTAATTTTTCCACAAAATTCATGCATTTGAGATTTGGTTTCTGAAATACACATTTTCAGTTAGCACAAGCACATTAGTTGAGTATGAATTTGGAAGAGCATCCTTCAAAGTATAAATCCTATCTGCTTCATCATCATGCAAACTAAACCGATTTAGGTCAGCCTATAAGTGATAGTATCTTATTAACATTTCTCCAACTGTGTCATTAAGCATGATATTGAAATTTTATACCGAAACTTCAGCATTGACTTTTTACTTTCATGAGTATTACCAAGATTCTTTGCTTTTAAAGCAACATACGATGGTGTATTAACTTTGATATGATTAAACTGATGAAAGATATGCTCGGGTAATGCCATTGTTAAAGTGGAATTGTCATCACTTCAATGTCATAAGCTTTCTTATCAGGAACAGCCATAGTCTCAAGAGCTTTAAGAGTTTTGCCTATACCAGGAGCATCAACAACTGGTCTCACATATGTATTATCTAAACTTGTTAAACAATTCGAATCAATTACCCAAATGAGATCAAAATCTGAATCTTAAATTCCATCTCTGGAAATCATCAAGACTATTAAGCTTCGCAATCTTTGCATGAGAACCAATCTCAGTATCATAGTTAAGCATTGTTTGCATGAGAGTGCTCTAAGAAGCAATTAAGGGTATAATAATTTGTCATATTGAAGTTTTTAGATTTAACTTGTCAAAAATGAAAGTTCAATGGTGAAATGTGAATAAGACTTGAAATTTGAACGAGAATGAGTAGTGAATGAAAGATAAGCAAATGAGGAATTTGATAACGAATGAATGATAACAAACGAGTGTAAGGAACATTATACCGAATGAGATAACTGAATGGAAATGTAACGAATGAGAATAATGAATGAAAGTAACGAATGAATAGGACGAATGGAGATAGCGAATGAGTGTGACGAATGAATGTAGCAAATGAATATGACGAATGGATGTAGCGAATGAGTATGACGAATGAAGGTAATGAATGGTATCCAATAGATAATGAGTAGTTAAAACTGTTATAACAAACTTCTAACTACCTAGCGAACGAACTCATAATCGATAGCGAATGAACTCATCCAGGCTTAAGAAATTAACGAATAAACTCAAACCTTCAAACTCAAAACTCAGTAGCCTTACCAATCTAAGTCAACACCAATTCAACACCAATCACTCGCAATCACAACACAACTAATCCGAAACACATACGAGCACTATTCAAACCACAAATCAGTCAAACTTTAATCAATTTTGACTAATTAAAGTCAAAATCCAATCGTTCAAACAACTGTAGACTCCCACTCAAATCCGAATCAAATCAAATTGAACAATTCGGTTCAATATTGTCAAACGACCTAATTTCAATCCATTTGAACAATCCTTGACCCAAAATAACTTCAGTTATCAATTCAACTGTTCTTAATTGATTAATTTTCAGTATGTTCAAGGTTCGTCCAGTTTATTCAATCAAATTAGTATCAAACACAATCCATTAACCTAATCTAGTTCACGAATTGATCAATCAGACATCCATAAGCTCTGATACCACTTGAGAAAACACGATGATCATCATGATTCGTTTACTGTTGGATCTAGTCTTAAGATATGATGAATTGTTAACGATTAGGATCACGGTGTGTGTAAGTGTGTGTATGGAGAAGAAATTTGGGCAACGTAACTAGAGAGAATTAAACAAAATAATCAGACTATTATAAATGATATAGTTTACATCCTATATATAGATGATGACTCATTCGCTATACATGCATAGGGAATGGCCTGGTATATTAGCATCCCATTCGCTAACATTCCATAGCGAATGGAGAACCAAAACCGTGTTCATTCGCTATACAGTCCATAGCAAATGAACCTTTAAATTAATTGCAAGCAAGTCCTTAGATTATTACATAATTACAAAACTGATAAACAAAGAACGAGACGACTAAAGATGTATCAACATGAAGAAAACACTTTCTTAGCCTCTTCTGTTGACTTTTTCCTCTTGTTAGCGGCTAACATCTTCTTCTCATCATGTGCATTGCTTCTCTTCAATTTAATAAGGGGATATGATATTCGTACACCCTTTGGTTATCCACACACCCTACATACGATCGTATAGGGGCTATACGATCGTATGGAACCCCATGTTAAAGGGTGTGTGGATAGGTCAAAGATGTGTGAATAACCAATGCCTTTAATAAGTCAAAGATATGCATTCCAACTACTATTTTTTTTTAACTACTATTTTTTTTATCTGCTCATGATGTTTTGGTAGAGTAGCGTTATTGAACACTGTGAAGGAGTCCACGTATCTTGCCTTGGGATTGCATTTATTTGGTTCACATATACTTTCTTCCACATATCTAACTAGTATACTTCATCAACCCATTTTTCCAGTATGCTAATTTGGATATTACCCCTATTAATTTAAGCCATGTTCCAAATATCCACCACCCCATGTTTATAGGGCATTCCATTCAAATCCCAAGTCCTACAAATGCATGTTATTCTTTCCACGCTCACAACCCATTGGCTCCCACACCATTAATCAACATAAAATATAGTCTAAGTATGCTATTACAAAGGAGTGACATGTAATAGGATTTTACTTGGTAATTTGCAGAATCCACCATAAAAGTAGTTAATTGTGATGCTTCATATTGTATACTATTAAACAATGATGTAGCATATGATATTAAGGGCCTTGCAGACTTTTCTTGTAGCTTCTTTACATTCACAATCATCTTTGTCATATACTCTTTGATAATCTCCTAACATGTTATGACATGCTTGTCCCTTGCTCAAACTAGTTGCTTGTTAAAGGATTCACATATGTTGTTCAATATGAGATCACACTTTGGCTTTCCATAGCATTGTTGAAGTAAAGGATGGTAGTGATAAAGGTTGTTCTCCAAAACATGCTTGTAAACACATCTCCAAGCCATTGCTTTCTCGTGTTTCATGTATGTGTCTACCATAGAACCGATACTTAGCCCTAGGGAAGACCCTTTCTAACGATGGAATAAGTCCCTACACGAATGGAGAAAACAATTGGTATATTGTAGATTTGAAAAAAAAAACATTTAATACAAAATAAACCTTTTGTCGGTCACTAACAAAGTGATATTTGCATTGATAGGCAAATCAAGATCATATATGAGGTTCTTTAAGAACCATGCTAGTAAATTTCAGCTTCCACAAGTGCAAAAGTGATACTGATAAGATTTAGCTTATCTTAATCAAGATCACCTTCTGTGAGACTATTAAATTCATCCACATCAAAACCAGCGACACTTTTGCATAGCTTAATGTCCACTTCTACATCCTAAAAAGGATCATCATCATATTCGTGAATATAATCAGGATCATATTTATTACCATCTGAATCAAATTGTTCTACATCAGCTTCACTCGAATGGTTTTCACTCAATTCTTCCTCGTATTTCCAATTTGCATTCAAATGTATGACTGGTCCCACATTCACAATGGAAAAATTAATAGAAAACGATGTGTTCGATAACACGTGTGATTGTCCATGTACATATATTTAAACAAGATTACCCATCATCACACAAGGCCTTTATACCCCAATCTAAACACAAACGGTTATTTATAATGAAAGTAACAAACCATATCACAAGAGATCCTATGTTCTTAATAACTTCTTCCAACAATGCCTTACAAAATTTAACAACCGCAAAATTGTCATAAAAGCTACTTTACCTCCCTCATATGCTATGCCAGGATACTTAGAAAACTCACCTGTTGGGAAAATTTTATTGTAAACATTGTTGAGGTACCACCTTTAATTATAATAAATTAACCAATAATTATAATAAACTCACATGTGAGTGAAAAATTGGGTACTTAGGTAAACAAAAAAAATCCCTAGACTTACAGAACAAAGAATCCGGCTCATAATACTCTTCATTTAGATGTATATTGTAAAAACCATCAGCCATGTTGAGTTGGAAAGCTGAAGATGTTGCTCGATTTGATGAATGATTGAAGAATTGACAACGTAAACAACGAGGACATAAAGGGAACGAGAGACGATCGACTGAATTATCAACCTAATTTAGATGGAAGTTTACAAAAATACCCTTTATTATGAAAGTCAAGGCTGACGCCCGTTAGACACAGGGATTCATAAGGATCCGCCAAGAAACCATAGCGACTCATTCGTTTCATTTTGACTTTCATGAGCGCAAACGTGGCCCGTCTCAAAACCACAAGGAGAGAAATAGAAAATCTCTATTTATTTTTTAATTTGATTTAACATTTTCCCTTCTACGTGACTTTCACAAAATAAATGTCTTTTTGTATAATTGAATGTGTGATGAGTGAGTATTTGGTTGTGACTAATTATTAATAATATTACATTTTTAATTAAATATTTGTTAGTATACAATTACATTGATATGGTTATTGAGAAAGCGGGCTTTAAATGATAACAATATAAAAGAGAAATGAAAATAAACAAAGTTCACGTGATTTTTGCAACATTAAAACAATATTTAATAAGTTTTATTTAAATAATGATATAATTGATTGAACATATAAGGGGGACTTTGGGATTCCAAACTTTATCCCTTATAATTTTTCATTAAGTTAATACGTTACAAAAGTGTAACTTATGGAACTTTTCCCTTCACAATATAAGCAATCCCAAACACCTTATTACTTTTCAAAAAGTTAATAAGTTATAAGTTGATGAAAATAAGCAATCCCAACACCGACTACTTTTATTCGCAACCCAACCCAACTCAACTTTTTAATAAAAAATTAATTTCTCTCTTTTTCACCTACACAACCTAACCCAACCCAACCCAACCCAACTTTTCACTTTTATTCATAACCCAACCCAACCCAACCTAAACCAATTAATTTAATACATATATCTTATTAGCTTTTAATTTACTCTATAAAATTTAGTAAAATTTATAAAAATATTTATTTTTTAAGCAATATTATTTTAAGTATAAAAATCATTTAAAAAAGATAATATCACAATTCTATTAAAAAAAACCTTGAATTTTTACAACTATTAAATAACAAAATTTTAGATATAATAATTATAAAAAATACATATTTTTAAAAGTACTCCATTTCTAATAAAATTGATATCGAAATATTTATAACAATAAACTAAACAAGACTATGTTTTTTAGATTTTTGAAATAAGTCAAATAATATAAATTATTAAATAAAACTCAAATTATATAAAAATAACAAATTGTTTGAAAGAAAAAAACAAAAGAATATTTAATTAAAAAATAAGTTGTGACCTAGGTTGGGTTTGCAACCCGAGTTGTAGTGTGTAAAGGATTTAATCTTTTTATTAATTTCTTAAATAGTGTCATGACCTCCTAAGAGGTCACCAATAAAAGTAGTCTTAGGCTAACAAAGATTGGAGTTGTGAAGTCACTTGTTAACACCTAACCATTGTGGGCCAACAAAGATTGTTATTAAGACTCATTGCTATGGGGGGCGCGGAAGGGGGGGGGGGGAGGGGAAGGGGCACGGAAAGGGGGGGAAACACCATGGCGGGGCGCGGTGAGGTGGGGCGCGGAGGGGGGAAGGTTGGAGGGGACGATGGGCGCGGTGAGGGGTGAGGTGGGGGGGCCACCACCAACGGCTAAATTTTTAACCGTTTAAAAAAAATTAAATAATATAAAATACTATATATATATATACACACACCATTCACCCAATCTCTACAAACATCTCATTCTCCTATTTAAACTTTATAAAACTTTCTCCCTAAATATGTCTTCTGACTCATCTTTGACACCAGACTTCGAGCCCGATATCGACGATATTTCCAATTCAGATTCAGAGAATGAAGCGATATTTAGTGTCGTTCTAGAGGCTGCGCGACTCGTAGTCCAGCATTGCGAAAGCTCAGAACCACTAAAAAGACGGCCTCATCTTCAACGGGATCGCGTAGGTGTGCATGACCGGTTGATGAAAGATTATTTTTTGTCGGACGTGACTTTTGATTTGGAACGATTTCGGCGCCGTTTTTGGATGAGTCGCCAACTATTTTTACGAATAGTTGGTGATTAGAAAGCGTTTATGCATTCTTCCAACAACGGGCGGACGCAAGAGGTAAGCCGGGATATTCAACAATGCAAAAATGCATGGCGGAAATTCGCCAACTAGCGTACGGGACTGCGAGCGACGCCATGGAGGAGTACTTACAGATGTCGGAGACAGTGGCTCGTGAAGCGCTTCACACATTCTGCGAATGTGAGTATTAATATTCTAATTATTTATTTCAAAACCGTAACATTTTGAGCATGAATTTTATAAAATTTGTTAAACTTAGGTATTCCAAAACTATATCATTAAAAATATTTGAGGAAGCCGACTCAAAGCGACGTACAAAAAATATACGAGGTGCATCAACAAAGACACGATTTTCCCGAGATGCTTGGTAGCCTCGATTGCAAGCATTGGGAATGGGAAGCATGTCCTGTTGCTTGGCAAGGTCAATTCATCGGGGTGATCATGATGGCCCAACAGTTATTCTTGAGACGGCTGCATCATTTGATCTTTGGATATGGCATGCGTTTTTTGGGATGCCCGGTACAAACAATGATGTAGCTGTGATTAATACGTCCCCTATTTTTGACCGCCTCACAGACGGAGTCTCACCCGACACCTCATTTTCCACGAACGATGTCAACAACGAATACGGATATTATCTAGTCGACGGTATTTATCCAGAGTGGGCCACGTTGGTTCTTAGCTTTACGTGCCCGACTGACGAAAAATGTCAGTATTTCAAGAAAAAACACGAGTCAGCAAGAAAAGACATCGAATAGGCATTCGGTGTATTAAAGAAACGTTGGTCTATCATTAGACAACCGGCTCGTTTTCTACAAATGGATAAGTTAAGAAACATAATGTACACTTGCATTATCTTGCATAATACGATATTGGAGGACTTGGGTAGAGCAACTTGCCAAGGCAAGTACAACGATGAGCCAGAGCCAATCTGTACACTAAACAAAGATGAGAAACTTGCTAATTTATTAAAAACACGAAAAAAGGAAACGAATTTCAGCCTTCGATCGGATTTGGTTGAACATCTTTGGAGTAATAAGCAAGATGACGGCGAGGACGACGACTAAAAATAGCTTTAATTTTTTTATATGTTTTTTTATTTAATTTATTTTGTATTTTAGTATTATTGTATTTTTTTATTATTGTATTGGTTTTTTTGTTTTATAAAAAAAAAGAAGAAAAAATGTTGGGCTTTGAAGCCCCCTCACCATAGAGGGGCATTATGCCCTGGGGCTTCCTAGTGTCCACGTGGCGCTGACGTGGCACTGTGGAGGGTAGGGGTGTGTTTTTTAACCGTACCCGAATAACAAACCCGAACCGATGTGACCCGAGACCCAAATAACCCAACCAGAATTCACCTGAACTGATTAAACTCCTAACCTGAACCCGAGATAAAATATTCGGGTCGGTATTTGGGTTGAAATACCCAGATTCGGGTTGACCCGAATAACCCGAAGTATAATACATCGATGCATGTATCCCTAATTTTATAGGGTAGTTTAGCGGTGAAGTAGTACAGTGACCTTATGTATTCTTGTTCGGTTGTTCTCAATACTCCAATTAATATTGGATTATCACATCCCAATGTATTAATGACCATAAAGCATGCGGAGAATGTATCTTCAATTCAAAAACTTAAATAGTATAGTATTTAAACCAATATTTATTGAGCATGTTTCTTTAATCTATACAAGTATTAATACACAGGCTACAACACTCCTTCATCTCGTCTGATGCATTCTTGTATGATAAATTTCACGTTTTGCTAAATAATATATTCTATTGTTGAATACGGCTGTATATTGCGGTTTTATAACGGTTTGGAATATGGTTTTTTAATTTATGATATTGTTAAACGTGGAATTTTTTTTAATTTGTTAAACCCGAAACCCAACCCGAATTTACCCGAACCGTATAACCCGAAAAACAAACCGAACTTATTTGGGTCAGTTCTTGTGTCAATTTGTTTTTAGCTCAAACCCGAACAACCCGACCCAAATAACCCGAAGAATACCCCTGGTGGAGGGGCTTCGAAGCCCCACATCATAAGCACGCAGCCTGAATCATTACAAATGGGCAATAATTAATAATAATTAATTTTGATAGGCTATGTAAGGCTGAAGCCAGACCACTGAAAACAAAAAAAGGCAGGGGATAAAAGGGTTTGATCAAGAAGAGTTGTTTTTATGTTTTTATATTTTTTTATTTTTTTATTTTTTTATTATTTTTTTTGTATGATGTTTGAGGGCCGCCAAAGAGAGTAGCAGCTGCTGCTCTGCACACAAATTAAGGAAGAAAATCAAGTTCGTTTAATGCGTGGCTAATCCGCAAATGCCCATCTCCAGATGTAGGGTTTGTGTTAGTGACTGAATCTAATCTTTTTATTTTTATCTATGTTTGGGTTGAGTTTAGATTTATCGTTCAGTTAATCAAACTCTTATATTTCTTTATGACTGATTAAACAAATGTTTCTCTAGGATTTTCATTATCGTCAATTATTTGTTTTGTGTTTATCAACATTTAAGATTAAGCTCTTATCGTCATTGAACTGTTTACATTAAGCATTTATCTATGTTAAGCTTTATATTAACG
>NW_027499726.1:0-49634 GCF_021521415.1 Bidens hawaiensis | reverse complement strand
CGAACACCTACCAAAATTAAGCGTATTCCTATGTTAAAGTCTATAAATACCATGATCATTACATCCAATAGTTCAAGAGTAAACAAACACACCCAAATAAAGGTTTTTCAAATGAATATCAAATTAACTTTACATTAATATTACCAATAAATATACTTGAACTAATATTTAAGCAAACGAACATAAATGAATGGATATAAACGAACAAAAATATAGTTGAACATAAATGTTCGTTCGTCTAATTAAAAGAACAAAAACTTGATGTTCATGTTCGTGTGTTTGTTAAATGAAAAAAGAAAGGTATATGAAACTAAGAATTGAAGTGGGTCACTAACCTGACTTATTCTTTGCCATAATATCGTTATCCATGAACGACCCACCGCGTAACATGGCGGGTCAAAAAGCAGATTCCTGAAACTACAGTTTATGTGCAGCATGAATTACATTAAGTCAACCAAAAGAAGTCAATAAGTCAACCAAAAACATTAGCATACATTACGTAACACTCGCTAATTTATGGTTTAAAGATTTCCTGCGTGTAGAGTATGTATGTTTTCTTGGGAGTTGTCCGGCATCTTTCGTTGACCCGACCATCTTCCCGGTACGTTAAATTACCTAACATTTCCTTCCAAGTTACCATATCCCTTAAACCTTGAGGGCTAATGTGTAACATTTGTATTACATCATAAAACAAAAATAACCTAACCCTAATCCACATTAGTGCCGATCGGACCTGCCGCCCCCCCCCCCCTGCTCGTTTTTCTTCTGCCCCGCCATGTTTCAGCCGTGAAAACTTCAGTTCAAGGTCGGTTTTATGATTCCCCATGTCTTTTACACCTTAACTGATCATATTAACGCGCTTATTGGTCGTTAAGGTTGAGTTTTGATGATATCAGTTTGCTGACAGATTCGTATACGTTTATGTACCACCCCGGTAAGGCTAACGTGGTGGCCGACGCGTTGAGCCGGAAGGAGAGACCGAAGCCGATTCGGGTGAAATCCTACCAGCTTATTCTCAAACCCGACATTTTGAAACAAATAGTCAACGTCCAGAATGAAGCGTTGCAGGTGGAATGGATTATGTCAGAACGTGTTTGGGGTCAGGAGAAATTGTTGGAAGATGTTGGTGATGGGGTGAATTATAAGGATGGTCGTTTATGGGTACCGAAGTATGGGGGATTCAGGGATAAAATTTTAGATGAAGCGCACAAGTCGCGCTATTCCATTCATCCGGGGCGCGACCAAGATGTACTAAGACCTGAAAAAGAATTATTGGTGGCCTGCGATGAAGCTTGAGGTGGCTCAGTATGTGAGTAAATGTTTGACTTGTCTACAAGTAAAGGCCGAGCATCAGAAACTGTTTGGGGAACTTCAGCCGTTGGAAATACCTGAGTGTAAATGAGAGCATCTTGCCGTTGGAAATTCCATGATGTTCTACTTTGAGTCTAGTTTCCAGAAAGGTATAATACGTAATTTTTGGACGAGATTTGATTGGTTTTTATGAATTTATAAAATCGAGTGTCAAAGCTGATGCAGGATGACGGATTCTGGTCTGTCTTCCCGACGTCATATCCTTTTTTCGACAGGTCCAAATTAGTTGGTTCCACTTCTGGAAGTTAGTATTTTGAGTTAGGAATCAAACCTAATTGGAATCGTTTAATTTGGTTCGGTAATGAATTTTATAAAAATAAAACCATTTTGTTACGCACTGAAATAGCTGCACGTACCTTGCTGTGTTGGAGGAATTTTTATAATTTTTGTGTCTAATAGAAAAATATAATAAAAATATTTTTATAAACCTAAGATATTTATTAAAGTCTGGTAAAAATTTAATAATTTATTTCAAAGGTTATCCTATGTAATTAAATGCATCTTCGCATGCTAAAATCTACATGTTTTACTCGTTATTGATCGATAAATTCGTTTTAGGCTTAACCGGTGGATGTTCAATTGTGTTCTTGTCGGGGCTGTTTGAAGTGAGTTTTTGCACCACAATCTTCCTAGGTATGTCCCGTATATCATACTTAAAGATCATGTTCTTAGGTGTTCGTTAAGTTGATCAACTAGTTGTAGTTTGATTGTTATGTTCGGTTGTCTAGAATTGTTGAGTTTGGTGCGTAAATCGGTTGGATGACCAACCGAATCGGTTGTACAGCCCTAGGGGGGTTTAAGGGCTGTGGAAAAATTATTTTTTTAATGCTCGGGGCTGTTGTGGTTAGTGCTTCGTCAATCGAGTCGGCGGTACGCGAATTTTCGTTTAAACGTTAAAGTAAGAGTTGTCAAAAGGAACCGTCAACCCTATCAACTCGGGTGCCACAATCTTGATGAATGAAAAGATTTAAAATGGAATTTGGTCCATTCGGGGATGATTCGTTAATAAATGGTTTTAAGGTTTATTACACGCGCATTCGATCCGATTTGATTGTCCTTGGGCCTTGGGCCAAGAGGTTGGGCCTTGGGCCAAATGTTGGGCCTCGGGCCAAGTTGTTGGGCCTCGGGCCAAGGGTTGGGCCTCGGGCCAAGGGTTGGGCCTCGGGCCAAGTATTGGGCCTTGGGGCAAGTGTTGGGCCTTAGGCCAGAGTGTTAGGCTTGAACGGCTCATTAGGCAAGAGTGTTCTTACGGTCTAGTCTAGTAATGTGTTGTGTATAATTTACAGGCCCTTGCTTGTGATCGTGCACTTAGGATTCTCCTAGCTCGTTGCAGGTGTTCGATTGATTTCATGTGAGTTCATGATGCCCTTTTTACTCTTTTTACTTTTGGGCTAGCATGCGCACCTAAATGTTTCCTTACTTGATGAAATGTTTTTTTTAAACGATTTTATATAGGCTTACTAGTATATGGTAAGCCTTGGGATGTTAAATATATATATATATACACACATTATTTCTTGGCCTCTATTTGGCGATGTTGTAGTCGTTTCAACTACTGATGTTGTGTATGCCTACTTCGTGTTTGCATGCACTGATGTTACGTGTTTGGGTTGTACGTTTGCTCGACCCTGATGTTATACGTGGATGTTATATATATATATACTGTTATGTATATAGGGATGTTATTGAAAGGATGTTTACATATACATTTTGTATATGTATGTGTAAGGATGTTTAAGTTCGGTAATGATGATTTGATGGATGCACCATTTTACTTTTAAAAACTTTTGGTATGACTATCATAACTATTATTTAATGATGTTATTTACTTAAAACTTGAACTCACTCAGCTCAAGCTGACTTTGTGTGCATGTTAGTGTGAGTTTCAGGTTAAGAAGAGGATGCCTTATCGCTTGGACGTGCACGAAGCTACTTGGACGGTGAAGGGCATACGGGAATTGAAGTTTCACTATTAAACATTTGTTTTTAAAAGTTTTTATTTAAAGATAACTATGTTGATTTTGGGCAAAATTCCCGGGTTTTGGGAACTTATTTTATTATTTATGTTTTCCACTGGATTATACTCTGAAATGGTTAATTTAATGAAGTGAATTGTTTTTAAGTTTAATTATTTTTACAAGTGTTTTGAATGATTACCAACTGTGGGGTTACCCGGGGTATGGGGCCTTACACATTAAAAAACTTTGATGATTCTGCAGCATCCCGAGGCATCTCGTGACCAACAAAGCTTGATGAATCAACAATATTATCATCAGCTACACATTTAAGCAAATATATATATATATATAGCAAGTTTATAACTTTATATGATATTTCATAACATTTGTGACACGACACGCGTATTGTTAGAGCCATGAACCGTAGGTATGCAACGCTATTGTCACTTGCCACACCATAATCATCCTACAAGATACAAGTTTCTATTATTGTTACTATAGGGTAACAATCAAATTTAACACACTACTTATTTATAGAACACATATATAGAAAGAAGAAAATGTGCTTTGACAACCAGATCCAACTCGTATAATATGTCCCAAAAAAATGTCCAACTCGTATAATACGTCCAGACAAAAAAAGTCTTTTAACAAATTCTTATTAGCCCCACTATACATTTTTCAAAATTCAAATAACAAAACCAAATCTGTCACAATTCCGATTGACTTTTCCTGGTCAGGCGTTGACAAATCGACTGTTTGATCATAAACTCAATAAATAATCGATGTAACATGGGCTTTTTTGATTTGCAATATCCACTATACTCTATTAAAAAAACAAATTGTCAATCCGATTAAGAACCAAACACCATTTGCCATACCACAGTTTGTATGTCATCCATTATACATGAGGGATGAGCATAAGGTAGCCATGCCTTAAAAAACCGATAGAAAACATATAGAAATTAAACACGGAGGTACCTGCTATGAAAAAAAGGGTCTCGAAGTCGGTTATCATAACATCCCTACAAGAGCCAAACCCGGCCAAAGTTAAATTAAGGATCTAGCCGTAAAGGCTTAAGCCCAGCCTGTTACCTATTGTGCTACAATAATACATTTTATATATTTAAAAACGTTAAATTTTTTACATGTTAAAGATGCAAAAATTGACTTGTTAATGGGTAAAATTTACACCGTTAGTAAAAACTTTTTCTTGAGCAGTTAAGTAAACAAAATTGACCTGTTAACAAGTTAAATTTGACCAGACTACAAAAACCTTTTTTTTGACCCGTTAATAAAACAAAAGGTTGAACCGTTAATGGGTTAAATTTGACCAGACTACAAAAACCTTCTTTTTACCCGTTAATGTAACAAAAAAATTGCGTAATATCATAATATGGGTCCAGCTTCCTCTACCAACCCTGCACCACTAAAAACGATTAACCATTTTCACAACTTTGTCATTAAAAAAGTCCATAAAAATGGGGAGGGGGGTAATAAAATACCTTGAGAATTATAGTGGTGACCATGACAGTGGATACATTTCCATCCACAATGACCCGATGTTGTCTTGCTTACTTCAATCACAATACCTTAACAGATGTTCGAGGATTTGGGCAAATCTTGTTTCTTTGACAATCTTAATTTTGATGCAGTGGCATCGTCTCTACGAGAAACCACTTGTAAAAACTCCAATAAATTAATTGTATCACTATTTGAAAGTTCGACTGTCATCCCCATATCAAGAAATATAAGATGTGGCTTTGATATGAATATCTTTTTAAGTGACACCTAAATGAAAGATGGGTCCATTGTATCTTTTATGAAAGTATAAAAGGTTCAAGTTAAAAAAAATGAATCTAAAATAAATAACAATCATATAACAAAAATCAATTCCTACTGATGTGTTCATCAAATATCAATTTGAATAAAATAAACACTATCTTATAATAAGTATGGTTGCAATTCCTCTACTTATTAACGTTAATTTATTAAGAATTCGATGTGTTATATATTATATCAATTCAGAATATATTGATTAAAAATTCTGATGGTAATATATTACAATTAATTTATTAAGAACTCGATGTGTTTAGGAAGGGATTTTGGCTGAATATATTCAAACGATGATCGCGTACCGAATTGGTTATTATATGACCCAATTAGCTATTGGTTGTCCTATGAATATGGTTAGAATGAACGAGAATAGAACTGTAACCACATTTATATTACCCATTTGGTCTCGTGGATAACCAATATAAAAATAAACTTTTGACCCAAATGTATTTTCAAAACATGTAATTCAACCAAATCAAAGTCTATTAGAGTCAGAGTATCCAACCATGTAAAGTTCCCATCCATTAGTAAAGTGCTCTGCATATTTACCTGAGTCAGGGTAGCCAATCCAGCCATTAGTTGCATACATTAGTCATTAGCAGTTTAGTTATTCACTTAGTTTACCTTGCTTTCAAATGAGTAATAATATACGTGGTGGTGCCCATGTGATTCTTTATGATGTGGTCTTTATACCAATCAATCGATAATAGTTCTTGTGTCAATGTTAATCTTTCACAGATTCAAACAAAGGATCCACCCGTAACCTATTTAAGTGAATCATAATCCAATGTGAGAACATAATCATTACAACATCTTGACTGTCGAAGATTGCGACCATATTAGCAATAACAATAGTAATTATTGGTAATCAAAACTAATACCTTACCATCACGATATGTCTTCTCAAATTCATTTTCAACATTCTACTTTTTTTTTTCATCCTTTGGCTCTTCCTCAGTTAACGGCTTGTCAGAATCAACAGGTTCCCTGTAGAAACCGAACCAACCGTGTATCAAACAACATTCCCGTACCTCGATTGGGTCTGGTTCAAGGTTCATAACATCTCATTTGGTTATCAAAAAATCGTGTTTTTTTTATCACAAATGTATTAGAGCATCCTTACTCCTCTTTGTTCATGGTGCAAAATAATTATATTTACAAAAGGAAAATTAAATGAATGAAAATAAATAAAAAAGAAAATATGGAGAAAGAGGAGCTCACATTATATGTATCCACTTATGATATTAGCCACTCATCACCCATTCCATATGCTTTCATAATTCCAGGTTGGAAATTAAACTTTCAGTGTAGAATAAAAAAAGTTAAGCATACATGATATGCACATATCATGTTATCAGATAGTGACATAGATGAACAATATACGGATTCAAACAAATCATTCATAATTATTATCAAATTGAAGCAAAATTAAAGCATAATTCATTCGTTCATACACAAATTGATAGCAATTAGGGTCAAAAATGGATAAAGGACACCGAATTGAATGGAGTAAAACTTACATGTGCATTGATGGCCACTGAATTCTGAGTGCTGAAATAGAAGCGTGTTCAAGGAAGGGATGGCCAGGGACATATCGCGGTTGATATACAAACGAATTGAATAGGTAATTATATAATACAACCAAACTGAAGGAGTACCCGAAGCTTAAAAAGGTGTGAAATTGAATTTAAGGATTGAAGGGAACAGTCGCCGGAGAATCGAAGGATTTAACGATTAAGGGCGCTGGCCGGTGATGAATAATAAATATTATGGCGTCTTATAGAGAGAGAAAGAAGGAATATGAAAAGTTGTATACATGTATTATAAACTAATTCAGATACTATGTAGCTATTAGTTCCTTTGAGTTGTATTTTATTCTTTACGTGTGTAGCAATTAAATTTTAGATTTGAAAGCATGCAGTGGGAACAGCACAACACATTGCACATGAACTTCAATAGGCATTTGAAAAGAGACATAGTGATGGCCGGTTCATTCACTATCTTTTTAGAGTTATAAACAAACAGATACATTTCATTCAGCATAAAATAGTTCAGAGGGTAAGATAGTCATTTTGTACAGTTATTCAGATGTCCAACCAAACAGACTTAAACTTGTTCAGATCTTACTGGATCAGACTCTCTTAATCATTCAAACATCTTTATGGTTCAACATTTAATGATTCAGCAATTGCCAAAGAACCCCTAAAACTAAATAGGCTGTACAAAAAAGTAAAACTAAATTGTCACACGCAACTATTCTTAACCACCCTTTCTAGTTGTACAATAGAAAGGTGGCAGACTAAAATGTAGATGTTATAACGTGTGGGTAAAACATCCATGTGAATGGATGGAAACATTTGCATGTGGATGGTGAAAGTCTTCAACCAAATTATTAGCTTATGTCCCCCAAATAATGAATGTAAAGTGTGTGTATATATCTTGTATTTGTAACAATAAGATACACACACAATCAAAAAAAGAGTTACTGAATATATATGTACATCTCTTATGTTCTTGTTTTTTGTCATCTTCAACTCTTCAAGTTAAAGAAATAATTGCTAATCTTGTTATAATTTAGTAGTAATATTATAACACGTTATCAGCACGAATCGCTTGTGGCTTAATCAAGAAGATCAACCAAGTAAGAAGACGTCAACCATAAACAAAGTACGCATATCATTAATAATGATTAAAAAAGATAACTACAATGATAAAACAAAACAAATATAAAAGACATCTTATTCATGTACTAATAACTCTCTAACCTTTACTTACTATCTTTATAACTTTTATTATGCACTGATGTGCTTGAAGTAGTTTAATATTTATTAACTAAATTAACTAAAAATAAACACTAAGTAATACTCTAGATTCTCTAAAACTCGACTAAACTACTAACCGACAAGTGAACCGATCGACTCTAGTAAAGCTAAGTAAGTCCGGATATCGAACCCACGAGACTCTTTAAATTACGTTTATTAGCTAATTAGACTCAACTACAAGACACGACTTATTATTTATATTTTTTTGGGGGATTTTTATTTAAAATACTAATTTAATACTATAATTAAAAACTAATTAAGAAAACAAGTAATTTAAACGAAAGCAAAGTTTGTTATTAAAGTACGATAATGATGAGAAAACTACCTAGGCTAGACTTCCTCAAATTTCAGTAATGACTTGACTCGGGAATATATTTAGTTATGGACTGGGATCGTAAAATAAACACTTAAAAGAAAACCCGAATAGTACCCCTGACCCTTCTCAAGAGAAAACCTATTGATTTCTAACAAGTTTTAACGCATACCAGTATTAAAAATCAAGTTTGCTTACGGTCACCCAGTTGTTTATAATTTAGTTCCTTTATACGAAATCCTACCTTATAGCGCGGAAATCAAAGGCAATTTACTATACTTAATTGATTTGATAAACAATAATAAATAATCAACCCTAGATTGACTCCTTACGAAGAACTAAATCTAGCAAGATTAAATAGTAAAGACTTATCAATAATCTAGCACTTTACAGATTTTAGATTAGCAGCACACTTAGGTTTATTTAACAATATTATTCCTATGATCTTATCGCGAAATCAAATCATAAAATAATCAAGAACACAAAGTAATTGACCTAATAGCAATCATATCATATGACAAACAATAATCAAGGAAAACTATGGACAAAACTCATCAAACAATCCTAAGCATCCATACGCATCAATTAATTATAAGCAAATCTTTTACTAAATCATAAAAACCATAACGTAAATAATCCCAAATCAAATCAAAACATCAAGATAAGTTCATCAAAAGCCTAGGCAGCCTATAACGTTTAGCCTAGCATCTTAAAATTAAACGAAACAAACAAGTAAGAATTCATGGTGATAAAATAAAGAAAACGAAAGAAATAACAAAGAGAACCGGTGTTCTTCGCCTTCAACGAATATGCGCAACACCAGCTGATTCCTTGACTCCAAAGCTGCTGGAAACTCGTCTCGGCCGCCTCGGAACTCACCAAATTCGGATGTGGGGTTATGGTATGATTAATGGTGAGTTTTGGGGTCTTTATATAGGCAACAGGGGTCCAAAAATAGGTTAAGTCGGCTTAAAACGGTATATTCTGGAATTCGGGCCAATGCGCCACCAGACCGAACAACTGCGCGGCGGCTTCCCCTCCCCCTTCGCGTGGCGCACTGGCCCAAGGGGGGGGGGGGGGCTGGTCCTTTTTGCAGGTCCGGTTCACTTCCTGGTTTGGTCCGGTTCGTTTCCTGATGCGTCGGTTCTCCGGTTCGGCTTGTTTTTGCTTGTTTTTCGCCATCTTTTCACCGGAATTAACACCCAAAAACCTAAAACATAAAACTAAGATAGTAGTATACAAATCTTACAAGAAACCGACCAAAACTAATAATATATTAAATAAAATATACACTGGATTAAGTATAATAAACGTTATCAAATATCCCCACACATAACCTTTTTTCGTCCCTGAAAAAGTCTTATTGCAACGGGATCAGAATCGGAGAAGTACAGTCTAACAAACATATAGATTATCTTAAAAATAATTTTAGAACCACGCAAAAACTACGATCACCGATATTGTTGTCCACTTAAACCCATGCCTTTGTCTTTACCGGGACAAGTAAGATCCAACTATTATTATTATTATTTGTATACAATCTAGTGGAACCCACAGTCAAGACCCGTTTTATTTTAGATTTTACCGAATCAAACCACCCCAACTTGACTTAAACCTCATAATAGCAGATTAAAACATTGTTGCACATTTTTCATAAATAGCTAAGACGATCAAGGACATTGTTTATCCACCTAAATTTAAACATCAGAGTATACCAAGCAGCCATTAGATACGATTAAGGTTCAGTTATTCAATTGACTAGCAAGTGTTCCCCACTACATGTCATACCCCCGTTATCAAGCAAAACCCGGACCCATTACCACACGTGATTTTACAAGTTTCCATCTGTCGGTTTACATACGTCGTGTCTCTAGTTGATCCTGTTCTTAATGGTATGGGACGCAAGTAAGAGGACCACGTATGACTAACAGCGGGATGATCACTGGATCATCAAGATTTTACTTCACTGTAATTGATGTAAGTGAGTGCAATGATTGCAGTAAACTGCGGGTTTATGCTTAAAAGCTTTTATTTATGATTAAATATCTGAAGATACCCAGATGAACAACTGTAAAAAGATCCGTGGTTTTCGAACCCGAGGCAACCCATCAATACAGGATTTAAGGCTATAAAACCATACGCCTATGAAGTGTTAAACACTGAAACTAGAAGTGCAAGTCTTTAAGTTTATGTCACCGGCTACACGGTGTACTTTAACGTTTAAAGCTACCAAAGCATCGTATAATAGCGTATTCATATTTTCTATAAAATTCATAATTTTCTACTATTAAACTAAAAATGAGGCTTGAGTATGGCAGATTTTTCATCCCGTATTTTATACAGACTTAACATGTTTCCAACTAAAAATCATATTATTTCGATAAAAACCAACTATCAAACTGCCCTTTCATTCTCAAGGCTGAGCCTACCGACACATCCCAAGTTAAGTGCGTGTTCTTTAATTATATCTTATTATTAGTAGTTTGAAAAACCGATTCCCGATAGGTATCCTCATCTCCCATTTATACGCAGAAAGAAACACATTCAAGGGACATTTTTCAAAACTTTTTTTTAATTATAGATAAGTTAAAAACATGTGTTCCTATCCCCACACTTAAAATTCATTGTCCTCAATGCAGGAACGGAAACACGACTCAAAAAATTTAAAAATAAAACCTAAAAATGCAAAAATAAATAAGAAAAAAAAACAAAGCTAAATATTAAAAACTAAAAAAAATATACAAACAAAGTAAAAAGGAAAAGACTTAGCTGGTAATATGTGAGTGAAGTATGATGCTAAAGTCTTCCATAAATGCCCTCCATCTCCGAACGTCCTCCACAACCAGTATCTCCTTTCTCTCGTACACGAACGGAATCAGCAACAATACAAACAATATCTAAAAATTCATCTTATCAACCTCGATAGATATAATCATTCAAAGTATAGAACCGGACCAACCAATCAAATATAAAAGCATGAATAAAAGCAGCAAATAAATAATCAGAAAAGTATACTGCTCCAGCTGCTCCATCCCCACACTTGAATGTTGCATTATACTTCAAGGGGACCTTCTCTCTATCTTCCTTCACAACTTACCAAAACTTAAAAATAAAGAAAAACTACAAAAAAAACTACGTTAGTGACTCAAGGAAAAAATCAAAATAGAAATAAAAATAGGAAAGAATATACAAACTCTACACTTAAGTTTTCACTCAAGAACCACGTGTGACAAATCAGTGCGACGGATCGAGGGGAGTGTCCTCCCTCTCGATTGATTCCTCCAGTCCTTCAAGATAGTGCTTTAAGCGATGACCGTTCACCTTACAAGACGTTCCATTATCTGGATTTTCAAACTCCACCACTCCATACGGGAAAACTTCTTTCACCAAATACGGTCCTGACCACTTCGATTTCAACTTTCCTGCAAACAACTCCAAACAAGAATTAAATAACAGTACCTTATCGCCTTTCTTGAACTTCTTTCCGCCTTTTAAACGTCGATCGTGTAACGCTTTCGTCTTTTCTTTGATGTTCAACGATCGAGAATATGCTGCGTCCCGAAGTTCTTCCAACTCATGAATCTGAAAATACCTTTTCCTCGCAGCTTCGCTAAGATCAACATTCACCGTCTTCAATGCCCAATAAGCAAGATGCTCCAACTCCACCAGAAGATGACAAGACTTACCATAAACAAGCATAAACGGTGTAGTACCCATCGGAGTCTTGTATGCGGTTCAGAATGCCCACAATGCATCATCTAACTTCTCCGACCAATCCTTCCGACTTGCCCCAACCGTCTTCTCCAAAATCCTCTTCAACCCTCGATTAGCATTCTCGACAACCCCATAACGAGCCAACGCCTTCTCCATGACGGTATTGCCAAAATGAGTTCCCCAATCACTAATAATAGCTCTCAGAATACCGAAACGAGTAAACAACTTCTTAAGAAACCGCACAACCCCTCGTGCATCATTTGTGGACAACGCTTGGGCTTCCACCCACTTCGACACATAATCAATCGCCATTAAAATATACTTATGACCATTCGACGTGGGAAACGGCCCCATGAAGTTGATGCCCCCAAACATCAAAGATTTCAAGAATTTGTATAGGGTTTTGAGGCATCTCATTCTTGGATGAAATATTACCTGTTCTTTGGCATGCATCACAAAGCTTCACAAACTCTTCATCATTTTTAACAATTGTCGGCCAATAGAACCCACTATCAAGCACCTTATGTGCGGTAGCATGCGCACCATGATGACCTCTAGTCAACCCCTTGTGAACATGCTTGAGAATATCCCAACCTTCCTCTTTCGTCACACACCTCCTCATAATCCGATCACCACCAATCTTAAACAAGAACGGGTCATCCCACACATACCGATTCACATCCAGGAAGAACTTATTCTTTTGTTGCGTAGTTATACCCTCCAAAATAAAACCATTAGCCAAATAATTAGCAAAATCAGAGAACCATGGCATACCTTGTTTCTCGGCGGCAACAAAATCGATCAACTCGTGAGGGAATGTATCACTAATCTCCTCCTCACGCAACTCTTCTCTCCTTGGGTCCTCTAGACGGGAAAGATGATCGGCCGCTACGTTTTCCGCACCCTTCTTATCTTTGATCTCGATGTTAAACTCGGAAGGTAAAAGAATCCACCGTATAAGACGAGGCTTCGCGTCTTTCTTCTGAAGAGAAAACGCAAGGTTGCATGATCGGTAAAAACGGTGGTCTTCGAAAGCACGAGATAGGAGCGGAACTTGTCTAATGCGAACACAACGGCTAAAAGCTCCTTCTCGGTGGTGGTGTAGTTTTCTTGGGCATCATTCAACGTCTTGCTAGCATAATAGATGGGGTGAAATGTTTATCTCTCCTTTGCCCTAAAACCGCTCCAACCGCGTAGTCACTAGCATCGCACATGAGCTCGAATGGCAAACTCCAATCGAGAGAACAAAGAATGGGAGAACTTACGAGCTTTTCTTTCAAATACGTGAACGCACTCATCATCAAACACAAACGACACATATTTTTCAAGGAGTCGGGTCATCGGGCGAGTAATTTTAGAGAAATCTTTGATAAATCAAAGGTAAAACCCCGCATGGCCTAAGAAACTCCTGATCGCCTTCACATTCATTGGTGGAGGAAGTCTACTTATAGTGTCAATCTTTGCCCGATCCACCTCAATACCATATCTCGAGATCTTATGACCCAACACGATCCCTTCCGCCACCACAAAATGGCATTTTTCCTAATTTAGCATCAACTTCGTTTCGATACACCTCTTCAACATCTTCTCAAGATTAGCCAAACATTGATCGAAAGAATTACCGTAAACCGAAAAATCGTCCATAAACACCTCCATGGACGTCTCAATCATATCCTAAAAGATGGCCACCATACAACTCTGAAAGGTAGCCGAAGCGTTACATAGTCCAAATGGCATGCGACGGTACGCAAAAGTGCCATAGGGACATGTAAAAGTCGTTTTCTCTTGGTCTTCCGGTGCAATGGGGATTTGAGAATAACCCGAAAAACCGTAAAAAAAAACAATAAAACTGCTGACCTGCCAAACGCTCCAACATCTGATCAATAAACGGCAACGGAAAATGGTCCTTCCAGGTGGCATCATTCAAACGCCGATAATCAGTACACACACGCCATCCGGTGACCGTACACGAAGGGATTAACTCATTCTTCTCATTCATCACCACGGTCATACCTCCTTTCTTCTGAACAACTTGAGTCGGGCTCACCCATGGAGAGTCGGAAATCGGGTAAATCATCCCGGCATCCATCAACTTCAACACCTCCTTCTTTACCACCTCTTGCATATTTTGATTGAGATGTCTTTGCGGTTGTACCACCAGCTTGTACTCATCTTCCATTAGAATCTGATGTGTGTAATAAGCGGGACTAATACCTTGAATATCAGATAGTCTCCATGCAATCGCCCCCTTATGTAGCTTCAACACGTCTATCAACTTCGTCTTTTGTTCTTCTGTTAACTTGGACGACACAATGACAGGCAAGTTCGAGCCCTCGTCAAGATACGCACACTCCAAAAGTGATGGGAGTACTTTCAATTCCAACGGAGCGGGTCTCTCCTCAGAGCCCGCTTCATTCCCACAACTAATCTCATTCACCTCTATCATCTCGGGCAAACCCGAAATCTCGGCCAACTCATCACAAACCGAATCGTTCTCACACAACTCATCCTCACCCAAATCATCACAATCTACTAGACCATTAGTTCCCACGAGATCCATACCACAAATGTAATCGAAACACCAATCCACACGTGCAATAAAAGAGTTAATAAAATAAACCGAATGGCATGGACCACTGAAATCATCTTGATCACTCGGGTGCTTCATCGACCTCACGACATCATAAGTAACATTCTCATCACCAACCCGAAGCGTGATCTTCCCATCATACACATCGATAAGCGCCTTTGCGGTTCATAAGAACGGACGACCAAGAATGATGGGAACCTTCTCGTCAGCTTCCATATCGAGCACCACAAAATCAACTGGGAATACGAACTTATCCACCTTCACTAGCAAGTTCTCAATAATACCTCGCGGATACTTAACCGAACGATCGGCTAATGTAAAGACATGCGAGTCGGCGTAAGCTCGCCTAACTCCAACTTCTCGTATGGGGAATACGGCATCAAATTAATACTCGCGCCTAAAGCCGCCAATGCATGGCTCATTGCATCACTACCAAACAACACTGGAATCGTAAACACACCCGAATCTGACAATTTCTCGGGCACGCGGTTCAACACTACCGCCAAACAATCTCCCATAAGGGGAATCGATGACACCTTCCCCAACCTATCTTTCCTCTTCAACAGTTCTTTCAGAAACTTTTCATACTTCGGCATGTGTTGAAGGGCTTCAATGAACGGGAGGTTAATCTTCAACTGTCGGAACATATCAAGAAAGTGCCCATACTCCCGCATGTATTTCTCGTCTTTCGCGCGAGCGGGATACGGGATACGAGAGTGATCAATCAAAGGTGATGGTCGGACTTCAACCGGCTTCTTCTCTACTGGCGGTGCAACTGGTGTGGTGTTCTGTATTTTACCCGGTACTTCCATCTCGATCTCTTCATCCATCACCTCCTCTTCTTCCACTTCAACCTCATTTCTTTGCACCTGGGAACCAAAATCCTTCTACTACGAGTAGTAATCGCCTTTATTTTAGCGGCCGGATTCTGTTGAGTAGAACCTGAAAACTGTCCTAGGGGTCTTTCATTTAACTGTCGAGCAATATCACCAATGCTTCACTGCATGTCGAGCATAGCTGATTGTTGATTTTTCAAAAGCAGATCATGATCGGCGAGGGTCTTTTAAGTGACTTGATCTCTATTAAGGATTTGCTACATCATTTCTTCCAATCTTCCCATACCACCACCTGAATCTTTCCCATTCCCCGAACCTTGCTCATTAGAACTTCCACTGTTATACTGACCTTGATTTCGGTTATAGGGAGCTTGGAAACCTGGTGGCCCACCAGCCGAACGCCAATTTGAGTTGCCTTGCCCTTGATTCTGATTCTGATTCTTGTAGCTGTTCCAGTTCTGATTGTTGTTGTTGTAAGCATTAGTGAACCTGTTCTGACCAGCCACAAAATCAACATCTTGATTATTCATCAACGGATAATCCAGCGTACCATGACCACCTCTACACATCTCACACTTATCCACCTTAGTCTTTAACTCTCTTATCTCTCGGGTGAGATTCTCCAAAGCAGCAGCCATACCAGTATCCAGATTAACCTGGTGCACACCTCGAGCAAATGAGGGTGTACTGGTGACGGAATTGGAATTCCCGCCTCGTGGCTTCTTCACGTACTCAGATTACGCGAAACTTTCAAACATCTCGTTACACTTGGTCACATTCTTTCTGTCGATCAGATTACCCCTAGCAGCTGTGTCAAACCTCGCCTGAGCCTCATAAGTAATCCCATTGTAAAACTTCTCAACAAGGGCCCAAGGTGTGAGACCATGTTGCGAACAACGGGACAGCAGATTCTGAAAATGCTCCCAAGCTTGGTAGTATGGTTCATCCGGCTCCATGTGGAAGGAGTGGATCTGATCACGGAGGCGAGAGGCCTTAGCAGGTGGGAAGTACTTCTTGAGGAATTCATTGCGAAGCGCCTCCCATGTGGTGAATGTTCCAGCACGTTGTGAATCAAGCCAAGTGGCGGCACGATCTGAAAGTGTAAACGGGAACAACTGAAGGAAGATCGCATCCCAGTAAGCACCTTGCAAGTTGAACGTTTTGAACACACGGGTCAGACGGTTGATGTGTGCCGGTGCATCTTCATCTTCACGGCCATGGAACTGGTGGTGATTGGTGATGTTGTTCATGACATAGAATGGGATCTGCCACGAGTTAGGGTTATTAATGTCGAGAGCGACAGTGGGTGAGTGATCTCCATGGAACCCTTCAAAAGCTTGCTGGTACACGGTGCGGTTATTCTCGGCCATTGGAACAGGTCTAGGTCTTGGTGGTGGTGAATTTGCGGGTGAACTTCCGGGTGACGATTTCGGTGAAGTCTCTATGGTGATCGGTTGCTTTTCTAACGAACTTGAACTTGCCTCGGACTTCAGCGGAGTAGGTCCAAAACAATTCAACGGCAGTCCTTGCGAACGAAGATGTGGCATATACCTACAAAACACACAAGACCGAGTAAGTAGTTTCTAATAAAACGAAAATAATAAAAACAGACTAATAATAAAAAACAAACTAGACTTAATTAGACTCCTACGACTCAAACAAAACGTAAACAAGTAGCACGTATGTAGCAAGTAGGTCCAATCAAAGATAATAACGCAACTGCCAAGAGTGCCCGGCAACGGCGCCAAAAACTTGATGCGCTTGAAGTAGTTTAATATTTATTAACTAAATTAACTAAAAATAAACACTAAGTAATACTCTAGACTCTCTAAAACTCGACTAAACTACTAACCGGCAAGTGAACCGATCGACTCTAGTAAAGCTAAGTAAGTCCGGATATCGAACCCATGAGACTCTTTAAATTACGTATATTAGCTAATTAGACTCGACTACAAGACACGACTTATTATTTATATTTGTTTGGGGGATTTTTATTTAAAATACTAATTTAATGCTATAATTAAAAACTAATTAAGAAAACAAGTAATTTTAACGAAAGCAAAGTTTGTTATTAAAGTACGATGATGATGAGAAAACTACCTAGGCTAGAATTCCTCAAATTTCAGTAATGACTTGACTCGGGAAAATATTTAATTATGGACTGGGATCGTAAAATAGACACTTAAAAGAAAACCCGAAAAGTACCCCTGACCCTTTTCAAGAGAAAACCTATGGATTTCTAACAAGTTTTAACGCACACCAGTATTAAAAATCAAGTTCGCTTACGGTCACCCAATTTTTATAATTTAGTTCCTTTATACGAAATCCTACCTTACAGCGCGGAAATCAAAGGCAATTTACTATACTTAATTGATTTAATAAACAATAATAAATAATCAACCCTAGACGGACTCCTTACGAAGAACTAAATCTAGCAAGATTAAATAGTAAAGACTTATCAATAATCTAGCACTTTACAGATTTTAGATTAGCAGCACACTTAGGTTTATTTAATAATATTATTCCTATAATCTTATCGTGAAATCAAATCATAAAATAATCAAGAACACAAAGTAATTGACCTAATAGCAATCCTATCACATGACAAACAATAATCAAGGAAAACTATGGAACAAAACTCATCAAACAATCCTAAGCATCTATACGCATCAATTAATTATAAGCAAATCTTTTACTAAATCATAAAAACCATAACGTAAATAATCCCAAATCAAATCAAAACATCAAGATAAGTTCATCAAAAGCCTAGGCAGTCTATAACGTTTAGCCTAGCATCTTAAAATTAAACGAAACAAACAAGTAAGAATTCATGGTGATAAAATAATGAAAACGAAAGAAATAACAGATAGAACCCGTGTTCTTCGCCTTCAACCAATATGCGCAACACCAGCTGATTCCTCGAATCCAAAGCTGCGGGAAACTAGTCTTAGGCGCCTCGGAACTAACCAAATTCGGATGTGGGGTTAAGGTATGATTAATGTTGAGTTTAGGGGTCTTTATATAGACAGCAGGGGTCCAAAAATAGGTTAAGTCGGCTTAAAACGAAAGATTCTCGAATTTGGGTCACATCGCCACCACGCCGCGCTGCGCGGCGGGCTTCCCCTCCCCCGTCGCGTGGCGCACCAGCCCAAGGGGGGGGGTCTGGTCCTTTTTTCTGGTCCGGTTCACTTCCTGGTTCGGTCCGGTTCGTTTCCTGATGCGTCGGTTCTCCGGTTCGGCTTGTTTTTGCTTGTTTTTCGCCCTCTTTTCACCGGAATTAAAACCCAAAAACTTAAAACTTAAAAACTAAGTTAGTAGTATACAAATATTACAAGAAACCGACCAAAACTAATAAAATATACACGGGATTAAGTATAATAAACGTTATATCATGCACACTAAATTTTATTCATGTACTAATGATTCTTTATGTACCTTAAACAAATTCATTATCCTGCATACTAATTTTACATCTTATTTAATAGATTATTAGTTATATCTCATTTATTCTATTACTTACAAAATAATATATGTATATATATGTATGTATGTGTATAACCGTTGATGAAACGGTCATATAGCCATTATAAAACGGTTATAAATTTTTTCACCACAAATAACCAATTATCAATCTCAATTTTTTCACAAATACAAAACTATTCTTCTCAGGAATACCCAAGATAATATTTTTGAATGATGTTTCACCTAATATTGATGTTAGCCACCATAATGATGATAATCTTATTGTTCTTAATTTGTAATCTCCCACCTAAGGAGTTTGATTTTTTTTCTTTTTCCTTTATCTACTTATTGCGCTACCTTTGTATCTTCTTTCAATTTTAATAAGTATGTAATCCTAATATTTATCTAATTTGTGTTTAGTAATAAAATGACGAATATTGTAAAGCTTGAATTTTTGGCTCTCAAAAGTTCTGGAGATAATTATATGCCATGGACAGCAAATATCAAAAGACACCTCAAATCAATGGGTGTGATAGAAGCAATTAATGAAAACAACACATTGGATGACCATAATAGAACAAAAGCCGATGTCTTTATTCATAAACACATTGATGAAATACTTCAGTTGGAGTATTTTAATCATGATAATCCAAGTGTTTTATGGAAAGAATTAAAAAGCAGATTTGATCATCAAAGGGATTCATTACTCCCTGCTGCTAAAGCTGAATGGAACAGTCTAAGGTTCCAAGATTTTAAAAAGGTGAATGATTACACATCTACTATATTAAATATATGTTCAAGGCTTGAATATTGTGGACAAATTATGTCCGAGGCAGATAAGTTAGAAAAAAACTTACTCTACTTTTCATGCATCAAACATAATTTTGCAACAACAATTACGGTTGCATAATTTTTAAACATACTCTGATCTGAATACAAACCTCATCATAGCAGAGCAAAATAAAGAGCTATTAATGAAAAACCATCAAGCTCGTCCCACCGGATCATTACCCATACCAGAAGAAAATATTGCTTATAATAATGATCATAAGAAGTCTGGACGTAAATGGGAACAAGGCCGTGGGCGTGGCCGAAACTATTTCAGTAAAACCCATTTTAGTGGTCGGAACCACTCATTTAAATGGAATAATAATCGTGGACGTGGACACGGTCGCGGTCGTGGTCGTAGCCAAAAAGCTAATAATTACCACGCTAACCAGCAAAACAAGTTCAAAAATGATGCTGGTACATCCCAGAATGATGGAGGCTCATGTTTCAGATGTGGAAGTACTAATCATTGGGCAAAGACTTGTCAAACACCTTCACATCTATGTGAATTATATCAAACATCTCTGAGAGGAAAGGAAAAGGAAGTGAATCATATCGACAAAATTGATGATGCCGATATTGAATTGAATATCTCAGATTTTATCAATGAATTCGAACCCTAAAAGTGATATTGTAAAATCACAATGATAATTATCTATTTCCTTTCATGTTTATGTCTTAATTATGTTTAATTACTTTTCCTTTCATGCAAAAATAAAAGTCTTTTGTAATAAATTTAGGAATGTATACTATATGCACTTATTGTTTTTTCTTTATATTTGAAGATTAAAATGAATTTCATTGGAGCAAAAGATCAATCAAATGATGCTGATTTATGCATAGCGGATAGTGGTGCTACACATACTATCTTAAAATCTCAAAAATATTTTCATGAATTAAAACCAACAAATGGAAATATTAACACAATATCAGGTCCTTCTGACATAATAGAAGGAGTGGGAAAAGCTAATTTAGAATTACCGAATGGTACAAAGCTTTTAGTAGAAATGCTCTATTTTCTCCAAAATCAACCAGAAATTTGTTGAGTTTCAAGAATATATATCATAATGGATATGATACCCAGTCGATGACTGTTAATGAAAAATATTTACATATTGTAAAGAGAAGTCATATATTGGAAAGGCTACCAATGCTTCATTCTGGTTTGCATTATACATATATAAATGTACCTCAAGCACATATGGCAGTCAAAGAAAACTGTTGTGATTATGGTATTGTAAACTTATGGCATGACAGATTAGGCCATCCAGGATCCACAATGATGAAAAGGATCATTGAAAATACACATGGGCATCCATTGAAAGATCAAAAGTTCCACAAAATAGATAAAATGCCTCAATGCACATCTTGTTCTCTTGGGAAATTAATTACAAGGCCTTCGCCATTAAAAGTTGATAAAGAGTCACCGATGTTTCTTGAAAGAATTAAAGGTGACATATGTGGACCAATTCATCCACCATGTGGACCATTCAGATACTTCATGGTCTTAATAAACGCATCCAGCAGATGGTCTTATGTCTCTTTATTATCGACTCGTAATGTCGCTTTTGCAAAATTTCTTGCTCAAATTATCAAATTACGTGCACATTTTCCCGATTATACCATTAAAAGAGTAAAGCTCGATAATGCGGGAGAATTTACATCGCATGCCTTCGATGATTATTGCATGTCTGTGGGGATTGTTGTTGAACACCCTGTTGCTCACGTACACACGCAAAATGGTTTAGCTGAGTCGTTGATCAAACTCTTACAACTGATAGCTATACCATTAATAATGAGGACAAAACTCCTTGTTTCTATTTGGGGTCACGCAATTCTGCATGCTGGATCATTAATTCGTGTGAGACCAAGTGCAAATAATAAATACTCTCCCATACAACTTGTTTCCGGCAATGAGCCAAGCATTTCCCACATTAGAATTTTTAGGTGTGCTGTATATGTTCCTATTGCACCACCACAACGCACAAAAATGGGTCCTCAAAGAAGGTTGGGAATATATGTTGGATATGAAACATCTTCCATCATAAGATATCTTGAACCTTTAACAGGCGATGTATTACAGCAGGTTTTGCTGATTGCCATTTTAACGAGGCAATATTCCCGGGATTAGGGGAGAAATGAAAAGGCAAGAAAGTGATATATCATGGTGTGTGACATCATTGTTACACCTAGACCCAAGGTCAAAACAAAGTGAGACGGAGGTTCAAAATATAATACATCTACAACAAATTGCAAATCAGTTACCTGATGCATTTACTGATACAAACAGGGTCACTAAATCTCATATAACGGCTGCTAATGCTCTAGCTCGAGTTGAGATTCCAAGTAAGCAAAACCATGATAATGCACCTCATGAATCCCAAAAACGCTTAAAACGTGGGAGGCCAATCAGTTCAAAGGATAAAAATCCTCAAAAAAGAAAAGATTCTGGAAAATATAAGGATACTGACCATAAAGAAAGAGAAAATGACAAAACCTTCCCTCAGTAAGAGGTAAATGATATAACCTTCCCTCAGGAAGAAATAAATGATTCCAATAAAGAGTTGTCAATCAACTATGGTCAAACACATGTAATGTGGGATCGAGATGAAATGGAAAATATTGATGATATATTTTCTTATTCCGTGGCAAGTGATATCATGGAAGAAAATGATGATCCTGGACCAAAATTTGTAGATGATTGTCAAAGTCGACAAGATTGAAACAAATGGAAAGATGTCATGCAAGCTGAATTAAATTCACTAAACAATCAAAAAGTTTTTGGACCTATTGTCATGACACCAAATACAATAAAGCCTATAGGATATAAATGGGTTTTTCTGAGAAAACATAATGAGAAAAATGAAATTACAAGATATAAAGTTAGACTTGTAGCTCAAGGTTTTTCTTAAAGGCCAGGAATTGACTATGAAGAAACGTATTCTCCTGTTATGGATGCTATTACGTTTAGATATTTAATCAACTTGGCAGTTTCTAAAAATTTAGAAATGCGTTTTATGGATGTTGTTACAGCTTACTTATATGGATCTCTTGATAGTGACATCTAGAGCATTAAACTCAAAGCCCAAAGAAATGTGTTCAATCAAGTTACAAAGATCTTTATATGGGTTGAAACAATCTGAAAGGATGTGGTACAATCGTCTGAGTGATTATCTGATAAGCAAAGGCTATACATATAATCTTATTTGTCCATGTGTTTTTCTTAAGAAGACAACATCAGGATTTGTGATCGTAGTCGTATATGTTGATGATCTAAATATAATTGGGACGCATAACGAAATCCATGAAACGATCATTCATTTAAAGAAAGAATTTGAAATGAAAAACCTTGGAAAAACCAAATATTGCCTTGGTTTGCAGATTGAGCATATGAATAATGGAATACTTGTCCACCAGTCGAATTATACTGAAAAGCTCTTAAAACTTTTCAATATGGATAAGGCAAATCCTTTAAGTACCCCAATGGTTGTTAGATCACTCAATGTCAACAATGATCCATTCCGTCCTTGTGAAGAAAATGAAGAGGTTCTTGGTCCAGAAGTACCATACCTTAGTGCAATTGGAGCGCTTATGTATCTTACTAACTGTACGAGACCTAACATTTCTTTTTTAGTTAATTTGTTGGTGAGATTCAGTTCATCCCCTACTAAAAGACATTGGAATGGCATTAAACATATTTTCCGGTATCTAAAAGGAATTGTCGATTTAGGTTTATTTTATTCTAATGACTCAAAAGAAGGGTTAGTTGGTTATGCAGATGCAGGTTATTTATCAGATCCCCATAAGGCAAAATCTCAAACTGGATACGTGTTTAAGAATGGAGGAACCGCAATTTCATGGCGCTCTCAGAAACAAACACTTGTTGCAACGTCCTCAGATACATGAAGCTTCTAGAGAGTGTGTTTGGTTAAGATATGTGACACAACTTATAGTAACCTCTTGTGGATTAGAGAAAGATGCAAATCCAACACCAATCTACGAAGACAATTTAGGCTGTGTCACACAAATGAAAGAAAGGTATATCAAAACTGACAGAACAAAACATATACCTCCAAGATTCTTCTCATATACTCAAGACCTTATCAAAGATAAACAAGTTGAAATAAGATATGTCCAATCTAGCAACAATTCAGCCAATCTTTTTACAAAGGCACTCCCTACAGCAACCTTCAAGAAACACGTTCATGATATTGGCATGCAACATATACAAACAATGTAACGACCTACAACTTGAGGGGGAGCTATATACTGCACTCTTTTTCCTTTAGCTAAAGTTTTTTCCCACTGGGTTTTCTTTGACAAGGTTTTTAATGAGACAGTAATTCAATATCCCGAAGTTTGAAAATGTTTCATCCAAGGGGGGTGTTATAACGTGTGGGTAAAACATCCATGTGAATGGATGGAAACATTTGCATGTGGATGGTGAAAGTCTTCAACCAAATTATTAGCTTATATCCCCCAAATCGTGAATGTAAAGTGTGTATATATATCTTGTATTTTTAACAATAAGATACACACACAATCAAAAAAAGAGTTACTGAATATATATGTATATCTCTTATGTTCTTGTTTTTTGTCATCTTCAACTCTTCAAGTTTAAGGAATAATTGTTAATCTTGTTATAATTTAGTAGTAATATTATAACAGTAGACTCATTCTTTATGTGCAATAAATATCTAAGAGCATTCATCTCTCTTCCGACATCTATTATAAAACACTATAGTTTTTTTACAGTTTAATTAAATAATATTTTCTAATACATTTGTTATTACAGTTTCTTTCTTTCACTCATAATCACTTTCAAAAAATATTAAAAAATTTATAGGATGCTACAGAAATTTATCAAACATACATAAAAATCACTATAATTTCTCTCTCCTCTGCTCACAACACCCTAAAACAAACCTTGAATTATAAAAACTCCACTCACATTATTTGATGGATATAATATTATTTGATAGATATAATATGAATGTTCTAAAACCACACATTAAGAAAATACATCCTAACACTCTTTTATATTAGGGATATTGGATTTTAATAATCCAAACTTTGGTCTATTGGCCAGTATTATTCCTAATTTAACAAATTCCCTACATTAATCCTAACTTTCATATTATTGGCTTCCATTGAGTCTTTTATTACCGGAAACTAACCCGGTTAATTTTAGGCAAAAATACGTCATTTCTCCAAATTGAAAGGGACAATAGAAAAATGTAATTAAACTTAAAAACTCCCCACCACAATCGCCACCATCGTCACCGCCGCCATTGCCACGCCCGCGACCTCTGTCACCGCTGCCGTGGCCGCCACCACCATCACCTGCTTATGAAGGGAGGGTTTGAATAATTATTATTTTATTTAATATATAGTTATGAAAAATAAATAAATAATACATATTATTTAAAGTTATAATTAAAAAATAAGTAAATAATAATTATAAACATATAAAAATTGATTAATGCATAGTAAACAAGCTGAGCTCAAGCTTGAAAATCACTCGCGTGGTGAGTTCAAGCTTTAGAAATAGAGATAGAAGCGAGTCGGGCTCGAGCTCAAACTCTGTGTAAGTTAAATGAGCCGAGATCGGGCTTGGCTCGGCTTGTTTGCACCCTTAGTTGGTGAAGAAAAATAAATAAATTTTTCTTTTACCATATCAACTAGGAGAAATGGCAAATGTTGCCCCAAAAAGTAACTGGGTTAGTATTCGTTAGAACAAGATTCGATGGAGACTAAAATAATGAAAGTTGGATTAACATGAGTACTTTCTTAAATTAAGATTATTGCTGGCCAAAACGCTAAAGTTCGTATTATTGAAATTCAATAACCCTTTATAGTTTATATTAATGTCTCGTCACTTTTCTTTTATCCCATTTCATTCATAGTAAAATCATGAAAATGGAATCACTTTTTTGTCTCACTTATCAAAAACCAATTTTAGTTATTTAACATTGAATACATAATAATATACATTTTATGATAAACATAAAAGTTTTGCCGAATCGGGATGATCATTTTAATATAGGTGCCAAAGGGTGCAAGGTGGTGTTTTCTTTGTTCGAAACTGCCACCTCATCCCCATTCCATCCTATTATGTGCAAATGTTGCCTTTCCGTTCAGCCTAGTACTCTAAGTAGTAAGGATATACCCGCGTAACCTATAATCGAGAAAATACAAATACTTTCTACAATGTAAAATTAGCACCCAAGTTAAAAAGAGAAAAAAAAAACACTTATGCTAGAGCATTCTCACCTATTCTTTAAAAGTATATGAGGAAAATTGGTAATTTACAATTTATATAGTATAGTAATAAGTGGTTGTAAGCAGAGAAAACAGAAAATGTTATATAGGAATGTTAAATTTGGGTTTTACTGTTTACACCGTATAATATTTTAATATTTTTTTAAAGGGGTTGTTAGTGAAGGAGGGTGAAATGAAAATGACAAAAGTATAAAAGTGCATTATTTAATTGAAAATGAGAGAGAAACTATAATGATATAATATATATGAATATATGATATGGAACAAAGGTACTGTTTGTTTTTTAAAAGGTAAAATGTCTGCAGTTTGCGGACCACATCTGTAGACATCTGTGGAAGAAGAGGTGGACCAAACATCTATAGTATGCAAGAGGAGAACTGTTTGTTTTTTAACGTTTGCAGACTTCTATAATAAACAGAAATTTAAATAAACCGATTCATTATGCCTAACTTTTCTACAAACTTTCTTTAACCAAAAATTAATAATAATTGAACACATACAACAATAAACAAGTAACAACAACATTCATTATATCAATCCTTTCTACAAACTTTTATTATACCTAAACTTTTCTACAAACCTTCTTCAACAAAAAATTAATAATAATTGAATTATTACAAAAATGGTGAATATTAAACTAATAATTATACCTAAATTAATAATAAGGTTAGTTGTAAGTTAAAAAAAAATTATCAAATCTGAAAATTACAAATATGAAAATTATAGACTAATGAAAAAGACTTGTAAAAAAGATGAAAAAAATCAAATATGGAAGAAATTGACATAACAAGGTAGATGGCAGTGGAGGCGGCAACGGAAGGACTGGAGATAGTGGCTAGGGAACAGCTGACAGCTGGGCTGGGCGGCGATAGCGTGGCTGTAGGGAGGTAGTGGCAACGGCGGCTGTGGGGAGGTAGTGGATGAGGTGTGGCTAGAAGAGAGGGAAGAGTGGAAGTGGGAGATGTTAGGGTTTGAAGAGAAAATAAAAGTAGAGGTAGGAGATAATACTGATATGCTGGATATGTTAAGAAGAGGTTAGAAGAAGTGAGAAGTGGAAGGTACAAGTCTGCACCAAGAAGAGGGCGCACATACGTTTTTTAATGAAACGTCTTCGAAAAAGCAAACAATCTGCAGAGAGCAATGTCTGCGTATGGTCTGCACGGCACATACAAAAGATGTTAGGAAGATCTTTTATGAATAAACAAACACCCCCTAATTGTGAATGCTCTTAGTCCTTAGGGGTGATAACACGGATTCCGGAAGAATTAATACGGGAAGGAAATTACCGTTACTATCGGACTATTGTTTATCGAGTATTATCTTCCAAGGTCCAGGTTATTCTACAAATGTTGACAAAAATGAAAAGGATTTATAGTCACAAAAAACCCCTAAAAGATAATGAAAAAAAATCATAACTCAAAATTTAATATAAAAACGAAAAATGTAAAAACATAAAATTATATCCACCGTCTTTGTCGTTCAGCAAAAACAAAATGAAAAAAATCATTATGTCTTTTAATTTATCATTGTGTTTTTTTTATTATTTTCGTTATTTATTGTGCATTTTTTCTTTGACATTTTTTTTCTTGATATTGTGTTATATTACTCAATATTGTGTTATATTTTGTTCGGCATTGTGTTATATTTTGCGAAATATTGTGTTTTTTATTTATCATTGTGTTGTTTGTTCATTTTTGGCATTGTATCTTTTCGAATTTTTTATTTTTATTTTTTATTTTTTTATTTTTGGAACAGGAATGACGGGGAAATATTTTGGTTTTTAAAAGTTTTTCATTTTTTAATTTATATTTTGAGATATGATTTTTTATTTGTTTTTATAATTTTTTTATAACCACGAATTTTCTTACAATGCTCATTTTTATCTCTATTTAGTATTTACATTTTAACTTTTCCCTATCTTCCAAAATGAAATGAATGTGATGCCGTTTTCTTGTTACTGTATTTTTTAATGTCATGTATTTTAAATATTTTTTTAGAAAAAATTCAAGGATTTTTGTCAAAGTTTAAGGCGCCTACAATTACTATGGGTGATGGAGTGCAAGAAAAAGAAAAGAGATGCACGAATGGTTTATGAGAGGGAGATTATTAGTATTTTGTGTTCACATACATAATTTGGGTATCTATAATCTTTTAGAGATATTATTAACTAGATAGATTCCCAGCGCCTTGCGCCGGGTTGATTTTATTGACAGTCACACTCGTACAACTTATCAAACCATGCAGTGCGACTGCGAGTCGAGGTGAATTCGATCAATCTGGGTTACGAAACCAGAAACAAACCCCAAAAAAAACTTTGTTAGCACTTGCGAACCTACAAAAGTTTGGTTGGTATCTAGTTATGGTGCTGAAAGTAAGGCAAAACATAAATTCTTTCACATCTAAATACAACAAGTTAACATATTTAAAATATAAAAAAATCCTTTGAACAAAAAAATAAACACACGCGTGGCAGTCGCGAACTGATACGAATTCGTTAATTCTGGAATCGTTAAACAAAAAAAAACATTACAAATAACTCACATGTTGCGTTTGCGAACTAACTTGAATTCGACCGGAATCGACGTTGGCAGCACTAAATCGTACAAAGAAAACCATTAGTTGTGGTGGCGAACCGCCACGAGTTCGATCGGTATTTGGTTACGACACGGAAACTAAAGCAATAAGTTAATTCGTCCACACTCATATTATTACAAATTAACGTATTTAAATAAAAATTACCGTGGCTGTAACATTTCGGATTTTCCAAACCCGTATTCATTTACGAACAAAACAATTTTTAGACCTTTATTATTATTGAAAATCAAGTGTTTATAAATAATTAAGTTTATAATGCCCCTTATACTTTCTATGTTGTTCAAATCTTAAACTATGCATAAAAAGTTCGTTAAATGACCTAAATCCAAACTATAGGGACTAAAGTTGACAAATGATGATATTTTCCTCCTTTTGGCCGGAACACCACGTGGTGGGGTGGCCTAGGCCCATCACGCGGCGCTATGGGCTACCTGCACAGCTCGTTTCGTTTATTATTGTTTCCTAGTTCGTTTTTGGCCCTAAATCGCTTATTTTAGGACATAATCGAGTGTTTTAAGACCCAAGAAGACTAATATAGCTTAGACACATGTCCATACTCATTAACCCATACTCATTAACCCTTGATCGACAATATGTTGATTTGATCATTAAAGGCCCATCTAGTTCTAAAACGAGTAAGTTACCATATGTAGTTCGATTTAGTGTATCCTATATAAACATATCATTATTTCTCTACCACAAATCATCCCTAAACCCTAATTCACAAGTCCTAGCCGTCACCTACCTCCAACCTTCATCATCTTCTTTGGTTTTTGCATTATTGTTGAAGATACATTCATAAACGGTTGACTTTGCTTATGCACGGACATTTGACTTTCGTTTCTCATCGATCCTTTCACTTTCCAGGTAAGTTGTAAACATAGGAAACATTCATATATATTCCCTAGTCAATAAACTTCAATCAATTTTGGTGGTTGAAGGGTATTGACCGGTCAATTCGTTTAAAACTCGATAAAAGGCAAAATAGTCAACAAGTTTGACTATCCGTTTTCTCATACTTCTGGTCGGATTCAACATTCAGTCCAGAAGACTTTTATTCTTGTAATGTGGTTTTAAGGCTACTGCCCGAAACCCGACTTCCGACACGCTGTTCGGATTCTGGTCAGTACCAGCTCGCTTAAATCTTAAATTCAACATAACTAGAGTTCTACTCATCCGTTTAGATTGATTCCAGCGGCATTAAGTTCTTTTTTATTTATAGTTTCATATCAAAAATTTTTAGGTTCTGATTAGTTATCTCATTTGATGCGTATTGGACGACTCGCTTATCCGTTTACTCGTTTATTCTTAATTATATTCACTTGACTTCCATCTAAGGTGAGTTTTATCATTTCCCTATTTTACTCAGTTTTCTAAAACGTTTTGGGGACATATGCGTATATCATGTTATATATATACATATCTATACATACATATCAACAAATAGCAAGCGTGTAATTGTGTGTGATTAATCAAATCTACTTGTTATGTGCTTATGTGTTATTATATTCATTCGTTTGACATATCCCCTTGGAGAGGGTTCTCATTCTATTGGCCACCGCCCAATTCGCTTGGCAACGGTCTTATTCTTATATGCTTATGGTTGATTTACCGGCACCCGATTCGCTTGCCAATGGTTTAATCGACAACTTACTTGCTTATGGTTTGATTTCATTACCACATTTATTACGTTTTGCTTATTTATCATATTAACATTATTTTGGTGTCGAAACTTGGTGGTAAACTCACTCAACATGTTTGTTGACAAAACTCCATTTTCTACGCATATGCAGGTTGCTTGTATTGAAGATTGAAGTTGGACACGTAGACAAGACCTTAGGATATAATCAAGATAATCGTAATATGAACTCATATTTGTGTATTTGAATTGTTTTGTATAATTGGATAATGTGTGTAATATATGTAAATAATTAATTAGATATTGTCACATTTTATATATGATAGTATCTTCAAGCTGTGAGCAATCGGATCACGCCCCGGCATTTCCGCCTTAGGTTGGGGTGTGACAGCAGCGACAACCAAAAATATACGCACGTTGTGGCCGCGAACTGTTTCATCTGGATCAACGGCAAAAAAAGTCGCATCAGAAAAAAAACCACGTGTTGCGACTGCAAGCTGACACAAATTTGATATAAAAAATCCGTATTTTACAAATTAGAAACATAAAATAAGTAAAAATAAAAACCGATCAACCACGTGTGGTCATGTGGACCAATCACGTGGTTGCGTCGCCAAACTTCTCGATTATTATATATAATAATACAGGTTTAATTTAAAAGAAAAAACATTCATGTTTGGGTTTGGGTATGCATAATTTTTTATAGCGGACCCTATATATATTTTTTCAATGGGTCCTTTTTTTCTAGTGTTCAGATTTTTCATAGTAAAATACTAAAATTTTTGGTTTGTTTGTTGTTCGGGTCGGGATGCGCGAGGCAAGGAACATAATACAATGCAATATTATAATATAAAAAAGTTTATAATTACTCATTCGAAAACATAACAAAAATACCATTCAAAATTAGAAACAAAGCATTACATCTTCGACCGAAACATTGCAAAAAGATCTCTTTCGATATAACAAATGCAAAATATCATTCTTCTTGTTCGTAAGTCTACTTTGAGAAAATTGGAGAATTTTAATTCGACAATTTAAAAGAAATCAAGAACTATATAATTAATATATGATAGCTGTAAATTTGAAGATAACAACTGTAATATTTTTTTGGGATAATTGTTAGGGGTTATTTTATCCCTAGCGTGATCTTGATAATTCGGATTCCCAGCCAGCTACAGGATCATGAGATAAATGACCATGTTTATTTTACATATGATATACTTGCAGGTTACTCAAGGGAACAACGGCTAGTTGACTATTTCTACCATAAAGTTCGGAGAAGCAACTAGAAATGCACAAGGGATGAAGACTAAGTCATTATATGCTAAAGGAGGCTAGGGTTCCCAGAAAAATAGGAACATTAGTTATTTTCTATTTCTATAAAAGGAGACTGATTGAGAACGTTTTAGGGACGTGATATTCTGCACTCACTATACTATACATGTACTTGGCTTTCGTTCTCAAACAGTTCTTGAGTTGTAACCACTTTTTACATTAATAAATTGAGGCATGGGATAGCTTTACCCTCTCGAGGTTTTTTTTCGAGGATTCTCACCGGGATCCTAGGTTTTTTCTCGCTACATCGCTGTGTTCACCTTTACTTTTACTTCATTTACCTAGCTTGTTATTGAGAAACACACTACCTCACTTTACTAAGTTGTTCAATTATTACTTCGATGTTTTTTTACTAAAACAGTTGAAGTTAATAAAGAATCTATTTTATTTGGCTTTTAATTAGGATATTAAAATAAACTAGAGTACTTGATTTATTCAGTTATTTGTAATTTCTTTTGAATATTGTGTACTTGATTCAAAATTAATAAAATAATTAGATATTATCACAAATATTGTATGCTAGTGCCTTGTGAGCTGTGAACCAACAGTTTGTGCCCCGGCATTCCATCATAGGTTGGGGTGTGACACGCTACGCCAACCGGGTCCACTCAATCGGTTGTATATCCCGGCATATTTTTGGCATTCATGGTTTATGACCTTCCAATGGGCTTGAACCTCTTCGTAACCCTAGTATTCAACCCATTTCCAAGTTATCTCGAGTCAAGCTTCAAATACTTTCTGTCACACCCCAACCTACGACGGAATATGCCAGGGCGCGACATAATTGTATCATAGCTTAAAAGACACTAAAGTAAATACACGTGTCAATATCTAAATTATTCATTTCATATTATTCAAGTGCGTAAAAACAAATATATTGTCTCACGGAAATAAACATTACAATTAAATAAAAAGAAATAAATAAGTCTTTAATTTATCATGCAACCTAAGGTCAACTATTCCTTAGCTTGTTTCTTCATCCCAAAAAGCTACATGCGCCATGCGTGAAAGTACATAGTTTGTCAACATAAAGTTGAGCAAGTAATCACGGTTTTTGAATACATATAATATTGAAAATGACAATTCCTTGCGATAATATGAAATACTACAACTAGCATAACAATAATATAAAATTTGTCTTTTCACTCGAATCCCATGGATAACGAGATACTCCGACGGCGTATGATCAAACTAATGAGGATGAGGATGAAATACCAACCACCAAAACATAAAGTAAACACATAGTCACATTTGCACGTATAACTAATTGAGCAATATCATATAACGCAAATAGTGGAATTGTAGTGAAAAATGATTAACGCATAACGCCCCCAAAATATAAAACTGTAAAAAGGGTGTGTGAATTACTTACCTTATCGAGTAGGTTAAGGAAGATGAGAATGACGATAAGGGTTAAGATAAAACAGTTAAGCTCCTTGAAGTGTGTCAACAAAAGGTCATATTGTTAACGACAGAGTTACTTAGCAAACGAAAAAATTAGCGAGGCTTATAAAGGATTTGAGATTAAAGATCTATTATATTAATTGTTAAAATAAATTGGGAGATTATTATATATATTAATGATTATTTATCATTTATATTTTGTATTATTATTATTAACATTAGTATTAATATTAGCGTTTTGCCTTAATATTTACTTATAAGCATTTATTTATAAACATTATAAATAATCAACATTAATTAGCCATAAAATTATATATAATATGTTTGATAAAAAAAATGTTATACACAAGCATATTCATTATTAACGGAATAAATTATTTAAAAACTACGAACTAGCTCGGTTTATTATTATTATTATTATTAGATAAATAGAATAAGTGACCATTATATAATATGTATCTATATATATTTTTTGATAAGGAAACATTGTGTATAATATCTATCTATATATACATATTTATTAAATATTAGTTAATACATATATATACATTAACGGAAAAACTTAAAAGGAAGTTAATTTTTTTAAACTCTAAGATAGTTCGGTTCGTTAAGCGAATGGTATAAATATTATTATCCTTTTTGTTATAAGTGTATTGTATATATACATATACATATATATTATATAGATTAATTAAGAAACGAGGGTTCAAAACAAGGAAAACAACAAACCGGGAAAATAGTATTTAACTAATGTTATATGTATATATATTAATAATAGAAAACATATAAAAATGAATTTTAAAAACATAACATAAAAACCGGGCCTGGGGAGGCTCGAACCCGCGCCCCAGGCCGGTTCCGGCGCATAGTAATCGTACACAGACCACCAGACTAGGATGGTGGTTTGTTAATATTGTGAAAACAGTTAAATAAATAAATATGTTTATGTTGTTCCCCAAATCTAATAAAACCCTAGATCTTTAATTGTTAATTGTTGATTCAAATTGAGTTAGGGTTATTGTTAGTGGATTAAAAACGAACTAAAAGGATATAACAATTACCAGTAACAGTCACATATTTGAAGGTGATCGTCACATCTAGTTTTCGGCCAAGAACACGATCAGGTTTGGTCTTACGCAGCCACTGGAGTCGAATTGGTTTAGGGTTTAGGGTCGAGATCATAAGAGGGTTTAGTGTACAAGTTTAATTGAGTTTTGGTCGTGTATTTATAGTGTTTTTTGACGAGGTTAGCCGCGAATAATGATGAACGAGTTAGCTGTCAATTAGCTATCATATTCCATGTTTAGGGTGTCGGTGGGATCGTGTATTAAAGGAAAATCGTTTTTATAATGTCAATTTCGTGATTTGGGGCGAAAAACACGAGTTGTCATAGGAGGGTAGGTAGTGTCGGCAAGAATGGAAGAGAGGGAGAAGAAGGTGGAAAATATTTTGCTATTTGGTCCCTGCTCTTTGATGAGGGATGCAAAAATGGGTTAGAAGTTAGTTAAAAAGGTGTTTTTGTATATTATATATAGTTGTTATCAAATAAATAATTAAATAAATAAACAAACAAATGAAATTTAAAAAAAAAATTGGGTCGGGTTTTAAGGTGCGAATTTTAACGAATGTGTCAGTATTCAAAACTTTTTGAAAATTTCGTCCCGAAATTAGAATACAAGAAAAAAGATTAAAATAAGAATAAACCCGAATTATTAAATCATTTTCTTAGTAAAATGAAACAACACAGATGTTCGTGTGACCCGGAAAACACTACAAATGGGTAATATGACAAGTCCACTTATATATAGGATGTACCAGTGGCGTATCCACCATGATTTTGTCATATTATATATCATTTGTACCATTGTCCTTTAGTTCCTCGGTTCTAAGTTGTTCGCACACCAACGTACCAACCATGACTTCCATGCGAGGGTTTAGGTAATTATGCATGCACTCATAATTACTTATTTCGTAGCATGGTCCGCATGTTTCGTTCCGTTGGGTGGGTTAAAATTCATACATACACGGTTAAGAATTTTTTTTTTTTTTTGAAAATCAAGATAAAATTCCGAATAAAGGCGAAACAAAAGTTAACGACCCTTGAAAAATAAAGAAAACCCTTGAAGTCAAATATCAAGATAATTAGTGCAACACCAAAACGATTGAACAAGCTTAAATATTAAAATTCTTAGAGTTAATGAATATCGATATAGAACGTTTGAAAGACGTAACAAGTTGTCGGGTATTAAAACCAAAAATAAAAACTCTTGTTATAATACAATAATCATCAAAATAGTTAAGTTGAATATGCAAAACATTGGGGGTCATGTGAGGCTAAAAAAATTCTGTAACATATGATAGCCATAAGAAACTAACAAAATAGAGAAATAATGACGCAAAGTTGTTAGTCGCGATATTCCCAAAGAAGTTTAACCGTTACGGGGATGGTGTAAGTTTGTGACGCTTATATTGAGATACTGATAAATCGTAAATGAGAATATAAAATCAATAAAAATAAAATGCATGCATAGGGCTCCTATTAGATAGCTATGCCTTACCCAAGTACACAGCCTCGGTTCAAAAGCGACCAGTCATAGGCAGCCGAGATTACGGTTCCTATTAGATAACCAGGTACATAGCCATGCACATGGTCCCGGTTTTCATTAACGATTACGTTTGAGGTCACCGGTCATAGGCCGTTATATTGAGTTGATCATGAGGAAACAATTATAGTTCTAAAGATAAATATAAGCAATGTGTGTCGTGCTTTGTGAAGAGGGTAAGTGAAGATGGATATATCAAATGTAAACACGAATTCATTAATAATATTGAAAATTTGAGTGCTAGGACACATTATTCAAAAGAGAAGAACAAAAACAAAAGTAATAAATGCGAAAATGAAAAAAAAAATGTTGCTTGCAGCGTTTGTCTTCTCGGGATAGGTAGGTCTTTGGGCATAAGTATTAGTGTGAAGTGGTGACATGATTCCTAAGTTGAAATTCATTGGCTTAATTCATTTGGGTTTGCTCGGCTTGGTTTGGTTGAGGTTGAATAGCTTGGATGGGTTGGACTTGCATTAGTTGGGCTTAATCGGCTTGGGGTTGGAAAGTTTGGGCTTGATATATTTGGAGTTGATTGGTTGGGCTTGGGTAGGTTTGAATTTGATAAACGAGTTTTGAACATGTGTTGAGAAGATGATTTGGGCTACCGCAATGATAGCAGGCTCGTATAGTTGGGAGAGATGGAGCATAAGGTAGGGCATATGGTTGGGAAAATAATTGAGTGATGGGTTGGGAAATAGGGGAGTTGAGTTGCGTTTTCATAGGCTCTCGACAATATTGGGTGAGGTGGCCGAATCGGTGGCAATTGGTACACACTCGGCAAGTGGATTGGGCCGGATGGTGGCGTTGGCAAGTGTTGCAATATGGGTGAGGGCCGGTGTATGGTTTCTTGGTTGGAGGGGCTTGTTGGGCTTGTGATTGGGCTAAGACATAGTTTTGTGAGTTGGGCTTTCGTTTGTTATTGTGGTAATGAGATGAGTTATGGTTGTGGATGTATTTAGAGGATTCGGGCCTTGAGGATTCGGGCTTGGACTCTTTAGCGGGCTCAGATGCTGGCTTATCATTGGGCTTCTTGGAACCCTTCCGCGTCAAGGTCCCAGCCTTAACGTGGTTTTTAGTGAGGATGCTGGCTAGGGTAATGGCATCATGAAGTTCCTTCGGGTCATGACTAAGGACGGTATCTCGGATATGCATCGGTAAACCCGTGATGTACTTGTCAATCGCACGCTCCAAGGGAGTAACCATGTGCGGGATGAGGACACTCAATTCGTGAAACCGATCGTTGTAAGCGGTATTATCACCTCCCTCTTGCTTCAAATTCCAGAAATCTTCTTCCAACTTTCGGAGTTCATATTTCGGGCAGAACTTGTCTAACATGAGCTTCTTGAGGTCATCCCATGGCAAGGCCATGGCAACCTCAGCCCTAAGGTCCTTCTTTTTGCTATTCCACTAAGTAAGGGCACTCAATTTGAAAACGCTTGAGGCATAAATGGTCATTTCGTCATCCGGACATGAATAGTGGACGAACACGCTTTCCATGTGCTCGAACCAGTGAAGAAGGGTTGTAGCACCTTCAGTCCCAAAATAATCAGTTGGGTTAGCGTTGATGAATTGTTTGATAGAGAAAACATTAGGGTTCGCGGGAACATTAGCGGCGGCATTCACGGGTTGAAGTTGAGAAATGAGTGTCGGGAGGGCTTCCACGATTCCCTTGGCAATGCGAGATGACATGCTATGGCTAGAGTCACCGGTGCGACGTTTACGGTTGATGAGGCGGGAAGAAGATATGCTGCAAGGATAAAATGTGTAAAATTTACAAGACTCGGGTAAGTGTTGTAAATGTATGAGTTTGTGTAAATTGATACTTGTGAATTCTATTTAACAATTTTGGGTTGAGTTTGTGGTTGAGGTTGAGAATGATGTCATTTATGAGACTTGATCTTATAAGTGTTAACGTTATGAGGAATAAATAAATAAATAAATAGGTAAATAAATTAATAAATAATTACAACATAACTTAAAATTGAAATATATGGTTTCATTTGTTGATTAGGATTTCATGAACCACCATAGTTCCTTCCAATGAAATGAAAATATTGAAAACCAAATAAAAGTTGTTGAAATATTCATGTATTAACTTCATAAAATCGATGAAAATTGAGTGCTGAGTGGTGTTGAGCTAGATGGTTGAAGTAATTCGGGAACCACCCCGTATTTGTATACTTCACCCATCTATTCAACTAAAATACAATACAGAAAACCGAGTTTAGCTACGTATCACCATGAATTCGGTTATAAATTAAGGAATGTGATCGTCACATGACCACGATTGATACAATGAGGGTAGTAGATTCGTGAACGTTTGGTGTGATACACTTTAGCTTAAAAAGTTTCACACTCACACCTCACCCTCTAGGAAGGCAACCAAGTCTCACAGCTGATTGAGATTTATGGTTTGCACTTACTTAGGCTCGCAAGCCTTGGTGTCAAGGAATCGGTGTACAGGTGTGCCCCCTTACAGTTACTACGTATCCATTACACGAATCATCCTCAAGGAGAGGGGAACTAAAAGGTGAGATTTCTTAAGGAAATTCCCGATAAAAAAAATCGTTCTATAGTTTTGAAAAAAATTTTGAGGGTGAGGCAGAGCCTCGGAATAAGTGTGTGCTTTCGTGTACAATTGTATATATGATACACAATTTAAATAAATTAAGCTATGTACAAAAATTTAAACAAGTAGGGTGCACACGTATAGGGACCCTAAGCATGCTACTAGGCCGTTACGTCTAACCACCTATCTTATAGACTTCCGATCTAATACCAATCTGTCACACCCCAACCTATGGCTGAATATGCCGGGGCGCGACATAATTGTATCATAACTCAAAAGACACTAAAGTAAATACACGTGTGAATATTTAAATTATTCATTTCATATTATTCAAGTACGCAAAAACACAAATATTGTCTCACGGAAATAAACATTACAATTAAATAAAAAGAAATAAATAAGTCTTTATTTCATCATGCAACATAAGGTCAACTATTCTTTAGCTTGTTTCTTCATCCCAAAAAGCTACATGCGTCATGCATGAAAATATATAGTTTGTTAACATAAAGTTGAGCAAGTAATCACGGTTTTTGAATACATATAATATTAAAAATGACAATTTCTTGCGATAATATGAAATACTACAACTAGCATAACAATAATATAAAAGTTGTCTTTTCACTTGAATCCCATGGATAACGAGCTACTCCGGCGGCGTATGATCATACTAATGAGGATGAGGATGAGATACCAACCACCAAAACATAATGGAAACACATAGTCACATTTTCACGTATAACTAATTGAGCAATATCATATAACGCAAATAGTGGAATTGTAGTGAAAAATGATTAACGCATAACACCCCCAAAAGATAAAACGGTAAAAAGGGGGATGTGAATTACTTACCTTATCGAGTAGGTTAAGGAAGATGAGAGTAACGATAAGGGTTAAGATAAAACAGTTAAGCTCCTTGAAGTGTGTCAACAAAAGGTCCTATTGCTAACGATAAAGTTACTTAGCAAACGAAAAAATTAGCGAGGCTTATAACGGATTTGAGATTAAAGATCTATTAGATTAATTGTTAAAATAAATTGGGAGATTATTATATATATTAATGATTATTTATCATTTATATTTTGTATTATTATTATTATTATTAATATTAGCATTTTGCCTTAATATTTACTTATAAGCATTTATTTATAAAAATTATAAATAATCAACATTAATTAGCCATAAACTTGTGTATAATATGTTTGATATCCCTCACTTGTGGCCTAGTGGTAGGAGGCTTGAGTTTTATAGTGTAGACTCAAGTTCGAATCCCACTTGTGTCAGATTTGGGTGGATATTGGCAATGATAGATTTCAACTAAGCCTAGTGCAAAGATTGTCAGTTTGAATCCTAAGCCCACCCGGGTTTTCGTCCCACCGTGTGTTACGCTAGAGAGTTCTGATCTTGTGGTGGCACAACGACTGTCAGTGGCAGTCAGCGGTATGGTTTCCCGGGGGATCGCCCAAGCCAAACTCTGAAGCAAGCGTGGGCCCAGTTAAGACAACATAGTCTGGCCAGAGTGGGCATCGGGGCTCTCTAAATTTGGAGAGTACGATAGCCTAAATACAAGAAAGTCGTCGTTCTAAAAAATATGTATAATATGTTTGATAAAAAAAATGTTATACACAAGCATATTCATTATTAACGGAATAAATTATTTAAAAACTACGAACTAGCTTGGTTTATTATTATTATTATTAGATAAATAGAATAAGTGACCATTATATAATATGTATCTATATATATATTTTGATAAGGAAACATTGTGTATAATATTTATCTATATATACATATTTATTAAATATTAGTTAATACATATATATACATTAACGGAAAAACTTAAAAGGAAATTAATTTTTTTAAACTCTAAGATAGTTCGGTTCGTTAAGCGAATGGTATAAATATTATTATCCTTTTTGTTATAAGTGTATTGTATATTATACATATACATATATATTATATAGATTAATTAAGAAACGAGGGTTCAAAACAAGGAAAACAACAAACCGGGGAAATAGTATTTATCTAATGTTATATGTATATATATTAATAATAGAAAACATATAAAAATGAATTTTAAAAACATAACATAAAAACCGGGCCTGGGGAGGCACGAACCCGCGCCCCAGGCCGGTTCCGGCGCATAGTAATCGTACACAGACCACCAGACTAGGATGGTGGTTTGTTAATATTGTGAAAACAGTTAAATAAATAAATATGTTTATGTTGTTCCCCAAATCTAATAAAACCCTAGATCTTTAATTGTTAATTGTTGATTCAAATTGAGTTAGGGTTATTGTTAGTGGATTAAAAACGAACTGAAAGGACATGACAATTACGAGTAACAGTCACATATTTGAAGGTGATCATCACATCTAGTTTTCGGTCAAGAACACGATCGGGTTTGGTCTTACGCAGCCGCTGGAGTCGAATTGGCTTAGGGTTTAGGGTCGAGATGATAAAAGGGTTTAGTGTACAAGTTTAATTGAGTTTTGGTCATGTATTTATAGTGTTTTTGGACGAGGTTAGCCGCGAGTAATGATGAACGAGTTAGCTGTCAATTGGTTATCATATTCCATGTTTAGGGGGTCGGTGGCATCGTGTATTAAAGGAGAATCGTTTTTGTAAAGTCAATTTCATGATTTGGGGCGAAAAACACGAGTTGCCATAGGAGAAAGGGAGTGTCAGCGGGAATGGAAGAGAGGGAAAAAGAAGGTGGAAAATATTTTGCTATTTGGTCCCTGCTCTTTGATGAGGGATGCAAAAACGGGTTAGAAGTTAGTTAGAAGGGTGTTTTTGTTATATATAGTTGTTATCAAATAAATAATTAAATAAATAAATAAACAAATGAAATTTAAAAAAAAAATTGGGTCGGGTTTTAAGGTGCGAATTTTAACGAATGTTACACTTTCTTCCAAAATATTCCAATGGCTTAAAAGTTTACTACAATTAAAATTATTTTCACAATTAATTTTAAATAAATACTAAATAAAGTTTAATAAATACATAATATTAAAAACTTACAAACTTCGGGATCCTCTGAAATGGCGATTCAAGCTCGTATGAGAGTTACTTCCTCATCCTCTGTCCACGCTAATTACTCATGTGGCGCTGTCGGCTCCCCTGGTTGGTTCCTAATTTTGTGTTTACAGGCCGCCTTTCCGGTTGAACCGGAGGCCCGCGCCGATTGAGTCTCCGACACTGTCACCAGCCTCGGCTCCGGTTGGCTAGACCCGAACACCGGCATGGGGTTTTGGGGGTTGAGGATGTTGGCGTACATTTAAGTTAGGGTCGGGAATATGAAATGGATAGTTTAGGTTCGGTTGGTTTCCGGTGTTCGGGAAGTTGATTTGTTGGTTTCGCAGAGTAGGGTGTTGACCGAAACTATGCCATGGAAAGTTTACGCTCGGTTGGTTCGGTTGGTTTTGCGGAGCATGGTATTGTCCGAAAGGGGGGAATGGATGGTTCGGGTTGCTTCTAGGATTCTTTTTTATAGGTTTTTTTTAGAGAAGAGATGCATTTTTGCATAAAAGATTGAAATTATTGGAGTTGAAGTTGGAAAAGAAGATGGTATATATGTGTGTGTGTATATAGTTTTTATTTTGGTTTTTGACCGTTCAACGGTCAAAAGAAATAAAATAATAATATTTTTAATATGTTGCAGGCGACAAATTCTCGTAACACCTTATCGCCCCTCTTATCCCCGGCCGGGGGGGGGGGGAGGCAAGTGCGGAAATCTTTTAGACATGATTTTTATGAAAATAATTTCAAAGATTAATTTTTGAATTTAAGGAAAAATGAGTGGAATATCTTTGAAGCATAGCAGTTATGAGATAGATATACCTTAGATCTCAATTGTCTCTGAACCTTCGTGATGAGAACCAATCCAACCATTATTTCTCTATGGCTTCCTGCCTTAACATTAATAGAATGACTTGAGGATTCCGTGTTTCATAACAAGAATGAAAGATAAAATATTGATAAAAAAAAATATTTTATTTCATAACTGTTCTTCTCGAAGAAAGAACTTCTTGATATTTATATTATTTCATCTTAAAAAAGATATTATCTATAATATATATAAACAAAAACCCTAAAATCCTATGTGTCACGATGTGTTCGCTTCCCCTTTTTTGGAAGCCACCAGATTAATTGATTTTTAAATGGAGGTCTCTCATTGATTTAACCCAAATTCATGGGTATGGGTATTACCAAAACCAAATAGCTCTTAAACGGGTTATAATATCTCATTAAATTAAAAATTAATCTTACCAATTATTTAATATGAAAATCCTATAAAATATGAATATACTAAAATTTAATAACCAATTTAAAAAAAAAAGATATTATTTATAATTAATAAACAATGTTATAGTAAAAAACATAAGCAGGTCATGGGTCACCAAATCCAGATAGCTTTTAAACGAATTCATGGGTAAAGGTCTCACCAAACCCAGATAGCTCTTAAACGGATTATAACATCTCATTATATTAAAAAATAATCTCATCAAATATTTGATATGAAAATCCTATAAAATAGGAATATACTAAAAATTAATATCCTATTTTATTTTAAAAAAAGATATTATTTATAATTAAGAAACAATTTTATAATAAAGAAAATAAACAGTAATGGGTATCATAAAACCCAGATATCTTTTAAATCGGATTATAACATATCATTTATTTGTGAAACCATTTTATAATCAAATCTCAACTATATTAATTATTAACTTTCTTATAATAAATAAAATTAAAATCCAAATATACATATACAAATATTAAAAATGAATAATGTAAAACAACCCCGTAATACAGGAGATAAAATCTAGTTTAAACATAATTAAGGTTACAACGGAGAGAAAAGAAATTAATTTTTGGAAAAGAATGAAGGCGTTGTTCCTCTCCACTTATCGCCCCTATACCCCTATAGCTCATATATATCGCCCACCACGCATAGACTTAGAGCGTGCTTTCATTCCACATATTCCAAGGATGAACCTAATAATAGACTGGTTTTCTTAGATATTGCCACGTTTTGTCCTTCAAAGTTCAAACCCATTACGCCACATTACTTTTTGAAGACGACAGGAGACCAACAAACATATTAAAAGGTAAGGAAGGATCTGACAACACAGCAAAGATAAAGAAGACACAAAAATGAAGTTTCATATCTTTAATTATGAAATCATTTTTCTATAGCCTTCTTCTCCTTTGTTTCTCCATATCTACAAGCTCTAATTCTAATAATAATTTTCTAGATTGCATCTCTCACACAATTTCATCAAACATTATCTTCACTCCTAACAACACTGCATACTCCACCATTCTTCAGTCAACAATCCAAAACCTTAGATTTGACACCACCACAACCCCAAAACCACTAGCAATAATCACACCCTTGTCATATTCCCATGTCCAATCCACCGTCATCTGCGGACTAGCATATTGGGTATCTAGAAAAAGTAAACTCCGAGGTTTCCCAACAGGAGAGTGCACATCGGTTGGTGTTGGTGGGCAGCTCACCGGAGGTGGCTTCGGCACGATGGCAAGGAAATACGGGTTGTCTTCGGATAACGTAATCGATGCCCTTATTGTAGATATTAATGGGAAAATCCTGGACAGAGATTCAAAGGGTGAAGATTTGTTTTGGGCGATTAGAGGAGCAAGTTTTGGTATTGTACTTTCTTGGAAGATCACTCTTGTTTGTATACGTTCCGCCAGTTGTTACTGTTTCCAGTCTTTCTACAAGGCTTGTTTACCTGTGGCAACATATTGCACCCAACATAACTAAAGATCTGTTCGTTAACCTTCTTGTAACACCGGCTAATGGTACGATGATTGTAACCATTAATTCGTTGTTCTTGGGGACGGCCGACGAGCTTATGGAAATAGTTAGCGACGGGTTTCCTGAACTGGGATTACAGAAAAAGGATTGCATCGAGATGAGTTGGATTGAATCAGTGGTTTATTATTCGGTTTATTTAAGAGGCCAAGGTGTTGACACTCTTATTCAAAGACCACCATGGCCTAAAAATTACTACAAGTTTAAATCAGATTACATCAAGAAGCCGATACCCGAACAAGTACTTGCAAAGTTATGGAAGTGGTGTTTGGAAGAGAACTTGATTCTAGCGATGGAGCCACACGGTGGAAAGATGAGCGAGATCCCGTACCCGCATAGGGAAGGGAATTTGTATATCATACAATATATTATGAGATGGGATGATGAAGAGTTAACTGAAAAGCGTGTTGATTCAATAAGACGGGTATATGAGAAGATGACTCCATATGTGTCCAAGAATCCTAGGGGCGCTTATGTGAACTTTAGGGATTTAGATCTGGGTACAAGTTGTAATGCATGCAGTACAAGGTACGAGGAAGCAGCGCGATGGGGAAGGAAGTATTTTAAAGGGAATTTTAAGAGGCTGGCAATGGTGAAAGGTGTGGTTGATCCAGCTAATTATTTTCGCAATGAACAAAGCATCCCACCACTAGTCTTGTCTCGTTCGTATTAGTTGATTAGATTAAAAGAATTATAAGTTTGATTGAAATAATAAACTAATAGATTACAAAATTGGTTTAAGTTTTTTTATGTATGATTTAAGAAATTCGTATATATGAATATAGACTACTGAAAGTTTAAAATAGTGTCACTCAACATACTTATTAACAAATGTTTATATAGTATAGATTACATGGATAATCATACGTAGTAATAACTTTGTATCTTTGGAAATTTAACTTTACGTGACGTCCAATCAACTTTTTAGAGTTTTACAAAAAAATGGTGTAGTCAAAACTCTTTTAAACTCTCCAGCAATTTTTTTTTGAAGCATAAAACTTCATTCACCAAAAAACGTCACTAGCAAGTCCTCCACCAAAGGACCTCTAGAAAAACCAAAGTTACATCATGCCAAACGGGTATTTACACCAATCATTCCACTGTAAATGTTTAAATATTTTAAGCTAGATCTATGCCGGACCCAAAAAAATGAACACGACTTAATCGTTTCCACCACTTCAATTGCTCTCCGTGCTTTCCGATTGAAAATTCTTGCATTCCTTCATTCCAAAGACACCACATAGTGGTAACAACGATGCCGTGGATTGTCTGGATCTCATGTTTTGTCTTCCTGAACGCTCTGAACGTTAGTAAATCTCTCACCTCAAAAGCAAATATAAGCGCCAATTTATACCAATTTTCTATTCTTGACCACACTTCGGCAAAGAATATACAGCCCGTGAAAATGTGAGAAGACATCTCCGGGTCAGTTGCACAAAACAGACAGAAGACCTCTTCTATGATAACCCCGTTTCTGGTCAGCTCTACTCTAGTTGGAAGCATGTTAAGTTCTGCACGCCATGCCATAATTATTACTAACTGGAGTTTTACCCGGCGCAACCACGCCGGGACGGTTATGTGATTTTGACAAATTTTGCGTGTATCATGGCTAAGCATAAGAGCATAAACTAATGTAAGTCATTGAAGAGAAAATGATTTTTAAGTACAACAGTTTATGTTATCTATCCATTCCCAACATTGATGCTACTAATATGCTTGCTACAAATGAGTTGTTCCAAAAGATTTTCTGCAAGCGTTTTTGTGTAGGTGCTTTCATCCATCCATAAGCGTGGTTGCCAAAAGTTATGTCTCAGAAAATCCCAGCCGTCTGTCGGGTGAGCATTCCTAACATGAAGGCGGTCCCTGGTAACTGACATGCAACCCTAAATCTAAGAAGTTAAAGAAATGACATGTTGTGTATTTGTAGGGTTACCTTAGTATGATGTCGATAATGATGGCATGGTCATCACATTTGTAAAACGTCTTCTAATTCTCCAATCTGTTACCGACAGAACATGGTTTAAACCATACTTGTGAGAGTGACTGTCTACGCTACAGTAGCCAATGCTGCTACAATATTTGTAGTACCATTTCTTGTTCTCACCAGTAATTACATCTGCTATGGTACCAATGTACAGAACCCGTTTATAAGAATTTGGATAAAAATTGATTTGCGGAACTCGTTTCACAGCAGCTATGACGGAACCCATTTAATAACAGTCTGGGGCCGCTTGGGCTCAAATTTCTGTTTCGGCCTATAAAGCGTTTATAAAAATTTTAAAACTTATTCCATAAAACATTTTTAAAAATCAGATTAAAAATAAATTGCAGAACCATTAAACAGGATTTGTATACAAATTGGTATATTCTAAACCGGTTAGACTCAGTTTGTTGTTTTGGCCCGTTAACACAGTTATAAAAGATATAATTTTATTACATGACACATTTTAAAAAATTAGAAGAAAAATAAATTGTAGAAGTCCTTTAACAGAATTTATGGCAGAGCCCATTCAACAACAATTTAACAACAAAATCTGTTTAACAGCATTCGTTTACTGATTGGTATATTAATCTGGACCGGTTCGGCTCGATTTGCTGTTTTGGACTGTGAAAGCAATTTATAAAGCAAAGAAATATATTTCATAAAACATTTTTAAAAATTAGATAGAATATAAGTAAATTGCAGAACTCGTTTAACAGCAGCTATGGCAGAACCCATTTAACAACATGTGTTTATTGATTTGTATATCAATATGAACCGATTCAGTTAAGCAAAAGAAATTGAAATAAATAGGACAAATGCTTACGCAGGAACTGTTGGAGCTTTGTTGATGTGATGGCAATGACGATCGACGGTTCTTCGGTAGCAACTTTTGATTCATCAAAGCTCTTGCGAATTTCAGGCCAAATACAAAAGCTTTAAATAAAGATCTTTTATTCACCAAGGCCTATAAACAAAGCAGAAATCTATATCAACCTTTTGTTACATAAGAACCTCCTAGATAAAATCTATACTACACCTTCAATACTACACAAAATAAAAAAAATACGCAGCCACAGAACTGAAATCTAAAAGCATACCTTCGATACCAGCAAGTAAAGCAGCAAAGCACGTAAGAAGTATCTCGTAAAATAATTTAACCAAATTGGAACTGAAAAAACTCGGTACCATTTGCTCATCCCTAATTCTCATGATACGATTTTACGAATCAACATTAATATATCCACATACAATCTTCACACTTGCTATAAAACAAAATCAAAAACCTCCAGCAATAAAATCATGCACAAATACATTTATGTCCCTAAAGCAAATTGGCTCACTTCACATACCTAAGTCTTAGAAATTGCTGTAATGTACTCCTATGCAAGCTTTGAACAAAATGAGAATACAATGGCCACTGTAGTCCAATGGACAATTAGGCAATATCATGAAAATAACTTAGTAAATACATGCAGCTTAAACATATGACAAACCGAAAATTGCAAAATTAATAGTATCGGTTTCTCAACTCACAAGAGCTACTATGCATGGATTGATGAACCAGAATTTTGACACATAATCTAACCCCCCCCCCCCCCCCTTAATCTGCAAATGTAATAAACATAGGTCCTCGAAATCATCCCTAGTGATTTCTATAACAACAATTACATAACATACATACAACAGACATGAAATCGGGCTCACAAACGGCAGAGAAATTGAATACCAGAACAACCGTCACCCAAAAAAAAAACCCAATCAGATAAACTGAAATAGCATCACAACTGCAGACAGAGGACACACCATCTAAACTCAGGCAAAACACACCATGTTTAATTCAAAACGAATGGAAGATGAAACCAGACATACCTGAAATGCTGAAAGAGAAGACCACAGTCGGAAAAAACCAGCACATGCAACACAGCTAAAAGAAATACAGATTATATGGTTAGGCTAATCCACCTGGCAAACACGCGTCAGAACAAAAACCTATCCAACACCTACTTGGGCCCACAAAAATAATAAACTTAAATAAAACAGCCAACGACCGCAAGAGCAGACACTCGAACCCAGGTTACAAACCAGAACTTGTTGTTTAACTTTGACATCACAACCACGTCGGTTACGATGCCCCACTTAAGGTGATCCTTCATATGATTCCAACAGCTCATGTAAAGGAAGCTCCCCTTGATGGATTGAAACTCTATCCGGGGAAATACGCTTATCATTTGAGCGTATGATTTCATAATTTTCACAAAAATATCAAATTTACCCTAAATTGTAAAATCACAATTTTCCTTCCTCTGATCCTTTCAAGCTGCCAATTGTCTTTGTTTTTCATTCAGTTCAAGATTTTTCTTATGTATGCAGTGAATCGTTACCAAAACAAGGTTAAGATTACTAGATGGAACAAAAGTATCATATTCTTCAAGCATCAAACTTTTCGAACTCCACACCTATGGATATAAAGTTCTCACTCACACTAACGGTACCGCACCACTAGAAAAAAGATCCCTCATTTGAGTCTTGGATGGAAATTGATTCCATCATGTTACAGTGGATCTATGAAATAATGTCGAATGGCTTGCCCGGATTCTTGAGCCTGAATCAAATGCTCTTGAAGCTCGGAACATATCAAGAACATATGTTTGCACAGTAATTGCAACCCTAGAAAACAAGTTTAATAACCTCAATTTAAAGGCCTTACCATCATGATGTGTACTGACAGAAGCTAAAGGAATTAGCATATCAAATAGCCTACTTGGATAACCATGTTAGTCAAAGCGACTCGTACTTAGGTTGTTTGGATCATCTACCATTAGAATTCGATACGGTAGCTTCATTTATTAACCGAAGGCGTTGGTCATGTGTTACGACATGCAGCATGTTGCAACTTAAAACACCATCTCCATGAGTCCCAAACCTCATAGCCTCTTGTTGCAGCCGTCATTAATGATCTACCATTCGACAATCCTGGATATTGTCGTGACCATCAAAAGTGTGGGTCAAACAACTACCAGTGTTGGCCTAATTGTAATTATTGTCGCACCACAACCTACGGCAAAAATGTCGGGGCGCAAGCCGTTGGTTCACAGCTCGGTTCACAGTTCACAATGTACTATCATACAATTTAAATATGACAATATCTAATTATTTGTTTATTACAAAATTTCAATCAAGTACAAAAAATTTAAATAAATTATCAAAATAAAAATAGAATACAAATATCTTTTATTTTATTAACCAAGGTCTCTGTAAGTGTTTCTTCACCTTAGCTTCAAACTAAATGATAACCTGCAAATGCGTATAAATTTATATAGATTTGTCAACACGAGGTTGAGTGAGAAAAGTCATCAGTTTTGATATAATAATAATATATAAATAAAAGAGCAAAACTGATTTTGTGAGTATAAATCAAACAAAGTATGAGCAAATAAAGTGTGTCAGCTGACCATGCCTCTCGAACACGGGCAATGGCTACTATGATATAAAAGAATACAAATAAGGGTGTCGGTTGGCCATCCCTCTCAAACACAGGCTATGGATACTAGGATGGCGTATGATCATACTGACTTGTTAGACTTTTGATGAACCTCTCCGAATGCGATAAAATAAAACAACTAAACAAATAACAGTTAATCATTACCATAA